>NW_026735391.1:0-132267 GCF_949786415.1 Peromyscus eremicus
AGTGTATCGGACTGAATAGGAGCTACTGTTCTTGTCAGTTTCCTAAGCAGACTTGATCTAGATATGGCCGTGTGTGTAGGAAGCACAGTTTTTTTGTTCTGAGCAAGCTCACTGTTCGGAACACATAGGAAACACAGTAGAGTAGAAGAGTGCTCTTTTCTCAAAAGCAGAGTGTGTTTTTGGAAGTCGAGCTAGCGTTTGTTTCCCAGTCCTAAATGGAGTTGAGTCACATGCAGTTTTTTGTCCTACGAGCAAGAGTTGTTTTCTGGTAAGACGAGTCACTATTGTGCTCCAATTGCCATACCCAGTGCAAATAGCACTCGCGTCTGTTCCGAGCAAGTACAGTGTATTGGACTGAAGAGGATCTACTGTTCTTGTCAGGTTCCTAAGCAGAGTTGAACTACATATAGTCCGTGTGTGTAGGAAGCACAGTTGTTTTTTTCTGAGCAAGCTCACTGTTTAGACCCCATAGGAAACACAGTAGAGTAGAAGAGTGCTCTTTTCTCAAAAGCAGAGTGTGTTTCTTTTAAGGCGACCTAGCGTTTGTTTCCCAGTCCTAAATGGAGTGTAATCACATGCAGTTTCTGGTCCTACGAGCAAGAGTTGTTTTATGGTAAGAAGAGTCACTATTGCGCTGCCATTGCCATACACAGGACTAATAGCACTGTTGTCTGTTCCCAGCAGTATAGTGTATTGGACTGAAGAGGATCTACTGTTCTTGTCAGGTTCCTAAGCAGAATTGAACTAGATATGGCCGTGTGTGTAGGAAGCACAGTTCTTTTGTTCTGAGCAAGCTCACCGTTCGGACCCCATAGGAAGCACAGTGGAGTAGAAGTGTGCTCTTTTCTCAAAAGCAGAGTGTGTTTCTTGTAAGGCAAGCTTGCGTTTGTTTCCAGTCCTAAAGGGAGTGGAATCACATGCAGTTTCTTGTCCTACGAGCAAGAGTTGTTTTCTGGTAAGGAAAGTCACTATTGCGCTCCCATTGCCATACACAGTGCAAATAGCACATGCGTCTGTTCCCAGCAAGTACAGTGTATTGGAATGAAGAGGAGCTACTGTTCTTGTCAGGTTCCTAAGCAGAGTTGAACTCGATATGGCCCGTGTGTGTAGGAAGCACAGTTCTTATGTTCTGAGCAAGCTCACTGTTCTGGCCCTATAGGAAACACAGTAGAGTAGAAGAGTGCTCTTTTCTCTAATGCAGAGTGTGTTTCTTTTAAGGCGAGCTAGCGTTTGTTTCCCAGTCTTAAATGGAGTTGAGTCACATGCAGTTTTTTGTCCTATGAGCAAGAGTTGTTTTCTGGTAAGACGAGTCACTATTGTGCTCCAATTGCCATACACAGTGCAAATAGCACTCACGTCTGTTCCCCGCAAGTAAAGTGTATTGGACTGAAGAGGAGCTACTGTTCTTGTCAGTTTCCTAAGCAGAGTTGAACTATATATGGCCCGTATGTGTAGGAAGCACAGTTCTTTTGTTTTGAGCACGCTCACTGTTCGGACCCCATAGGAAACACAGTAGAGTAGAAGAGTGCTCTTTTCTCAAAAGGAGAGTGTGTTTCATGTAAGGCGAGCTAGCATTTGTTTCCCAGTCCTAAATGGAGATGAATCACATGCAGTTTCTGGAACTACCAGCAAGACTTGTTTTCTGGTAAGGAATGTCATTATTGTGCTCCCATTGCCATACCCAGTGCAAATAGCACTCGCGTCTGTTCCCAGCAAGTACAGTGTATGGGACTGAGGGAGGAGCTACTGTTCTTGTCAGTTTCCTAAGCAGAGTTGAACTAGATATGGCCCGTGTGTGTAGGAAGCACAGTTTTTATGTTCTGAGCAAGTCACTGTTCTGGCCCTATAGGAAACACAGTAGAGTAGACGAGTGCTCTTTTCTCAAAAGCGGAGTGTGTTTCTTGTAAGGCAAGCTAGCGTTTTTTTCCTAGTCCTAAATGGAGTTGAATCACATGCAGTTTCAGGTCCTACTATCAAGTGTTCTTTTCTGGTAAGGAAAGTCACTATTGTGCTCCCATTGCCATACACAGTGCAAATAGCCCTCCCATCTGTTTTCAGCAAGTACAGTGTATTGGACTGAAGAGGCGCTACTGTTCTTCTCAGATTCCTAAGCAGAGTTGAACTAGATATGGCCCGTGTGTGTAGGAAGCACAGTTCTTTTTTTCTGAGCAAGCTCACTGTTCTGTCCCTATGGGAAACACAGTAGAGTAGAAGAGTGCTCATTTCTTAAAAGCAGAGTGTGTTTCTTGTAAAGCGAGCTAGAGTTTGTTTCCCAGTCCTAAATGGAGTTGAATCACATGCAGTTTCTGGTCCACGAGCAAGAGTTGTTTTCTGGTAAGAAGAGTCACTATTGCGCTGCCATTGTCATACACAGGACAAATAGCACTGGCGTCTGTTCCCAGCAAGTACAGTGTATTGGACTGAAGAGGATCTACTGTTCTTGTCAGGTTCCTAAGCACACTTGAACTAGATATGGCCGTGTGAGTAGGAAGCACAGTTCTTTTGTTCTGAGCAAGCTCACTGTTCGGACCCCATAGGAAACACAGTAGAGTAGAAGAGTGCTTTTTTCTCAAAAGCAGAGTGTGTTTCTTTTAAGGTGAGCTAGCGTTTGTTTCCCATTCCTAAATGGAGTGAAATCACATGCAGTTTGTGTTCCTACGAGCAAGAGTTGTTTTCTGGTAAGGAAAGTCACTATTGTGCTCCCATTGCCATACACAGTGCAAATAGCCCTCCCACCTGTTCCCAGCAAGTACAGTGTATTGGACTGAAGAGGAGCTACTGTTCTTCTCAGTTTCCTAAGCAGAATTGAACTAAATATGGCCGTGTGTGTAGGAAGCACAGTTCTTTTGTTCTGAGCAAGCTCACTGTTCTGGCCCTATAGGAAACACAGTAGAGTAGAAGAGTGCTCTTTTCTCTAAAGCAGAGTGTGTTTCTTGTAAGGTGAGCTAGCGTTTGTTTTCCAGTCCTAAATGGAGTTGAATCACATGCAGTTTCTAGTCCTACGAGCAAGAGTTGTTTTATGGTAAGAAGAGTCACTTTTGCGCTGCCATTGCCATACACAGGACAAATAACACTGGCGTCTGTTCCAAGCAAGTACAGTGTATTGGACTAAAGAGGATCTACTGTTCTTGTCAGGTTCCTAAGCAGAATTGAACTATATATGGCCGTGTGTGTAGGAAGCAAAGATCTTTTGTTCTGAGCAAGTTCAGTGTTCGGACTCCATAGGAAACACAGTAGAGTAGAAGAGTGCTCTTTTCTCAAAAGCAGAGTGTGTTTCTTGTAAGGCGAGCTAGCGTTTGTTTCCCAGTCCTAAATGGAGTTGAGTCACATGCAGTATTTTGTCCTACGAGCAAGATTTGTTTTCTGGTAAGACGAGTCACTATTGTGCTCCAATTACCATACACAGTGCAAATAGCACTCGCGTCTCTTCCCCGCATGTACAGTGTATTGGACTGAAGAGGAGCTACTGTTCTTGTCAGTTTCCTAAGCAGAGTTGAACTAGATATAGCCCTTGTGTGTCGGAAGCACAGTTCTTTTGTTCTGAGCAAGCTCACTGTTCGGAACCCATAGGAAACACAGTAGAGTAGAAGAGTGCTCTTTTCTCAAAAGCATAGTGTGTTTCATGTAAGGCGAGCTAGCATTTGTTTCCCAGACCTAAATGGAGTTGAATCACATGGAGTTTCTGGTCCTACGAGCAAGAGTTGTTTTATGGTAAGGAAAGTCACTGTTGTGCTCCCATTGCCCTACACAAGGCAAATAGCACTCGCGTCTTTTCCCAGCAAGTACAGTGTATTGGACTGAATAGGAGCTACTGTTCTTGTTAATTTACTAAGCAGAGTTGAACTAGATATGGTCCGTGTGTGTAGGAAGCACAGTTCTTTTGTTCTGAGCAAGCTCACTGTTTGGACCCCATACGAAACACAGTAGAGTAGAAGAGTGCTCTTTTCTCTAAAGCAGAGTGTGTTTCTTGTAAGGTGAGCTACCGTTTGTTTCCCAGTCCTAAATGGAGTGGAATCACATGCAGTTTCTGGTCCTACGAGCAAGAGTTGTTTTCTGGTAAAGAAAGTCACTATTGTGCTCCCATTTCCATACACAGTGCAAATAGCCCTCCCGTCTTTGCCCAGCAAGTACAGTGTATTGGACTGAGAGGAGCTACTGTTCTTCTCAGTTTTCTAAGAAGAGTTGAACTAGGTATGGCCCGTGTGTGTAGGATGCACAGTTCTTTTTTTCTGAGCAAGCTCACTGTTCTGGCACTATAGGAAGAACAGTAGAGTAGAAGAGTGCTCTTTTCTCAAAAGCAGAGTGTGTTTCTTGGAAGTCGAGCTAGTGTTTGTTTCCCAGTCCTAAATGGAGTTGAGTCACATGCAGTTTTTGGTCCTACAAGCAAGAGTTGTTTTCTGGTAAGACGAGTCACTATTGTGCTCCAATTACCATACACAGTGCAAATAGCACTCGTGTCTGTTCCCCGCAAGTAAAGTGTATTGGACTGATGAGGAGCTACTGTTCTTGTCAGTTTCCTAAGGAGAGTTGAACTAGATATGGCACGTGTGTAGGAAGCATAGTTCTTTTGTTTTGAGCAAGCTCACTGTTCGGACCCCTTAGGAAACACAGTAGAGTAGAAGAGTGCTCTTTTCTCAAAAGCAGAGTGTGTTTCATGTAAGGCGAGCTAGCATTTGTTTCCCAGTCCTAAATGGAGTTGAATCACATGCAGTTTCTGGTACTACGAGCAAGAGTTGTTTTCTGGTAAGGAAAGTCACTATTGTGCTCCCATTGCCATACACAGTGCAAATAGCACTCGCGTCTGTTCCCAGAAAGTACAGTGTATTGGACTGAAGAGGAGCTACTGTTCTTGTCAGTTTCATAAGCAGAGTTGAACTAGATATGGCCCATGTGTAGGAAGCACAGTTCTTTTGTTCTGAGCAAGCTCACTGTTCGGACCCCATAGGAAACACAGTAGAGTTGAATTTTGCTCTTTTCTCAAAAGCAGAGTGTGTTTATTGTAAGGCGAGCTAGCGTTTGTTTCCCAGTCCTAAATGGATTTGAATCCCATGCAGTTTCTGGTCTTACAAGCAAGAGTTGTTTTCTGGTAAGGAAAGTAACTATTGAGCTCCCATTGCCATACACAGTGCAAATAGCACTCACGTCTGTTCCCAGCAAATACAGTGCATCGGACTGAAGAGGAGCTACTGTTCTTGTCAGTTTCCTAAGCAGAGTTGAACTGGAGATGGTCGGTGTGTGTAGGAAGCACAGTTCTTTTGTTCTGAGCAAGCTCACTGTTTGGACCCCATAGGAAACTCAGTAGAGTAGAAGAGTGCTCTTTTCTCAAAAGCAGAGTGTGTTTCTTGTAAGGCGAGCTAGCGTTTTTTTCCCAGTCCTAAATGGAGTTGAATCACATGCAGTTTCTGGTCCTACGAGCAAGAGTTGTTTTCTGGTAAGAAGAGTCAATATTGCGCTGCCATTGCCCTACACAGGACAAATAGCACTGGCGTCTGTTCCCAGCAAGTACAGTGTATTGGACTGAATAGGAGCTACTGTTCTTGTCAATTTACTAAGCAGAGTTGAACTAGATATGGTCCGTGTGTGTAGGAAGCACAGTTCTTTTGTTCTGAGCAAGCTCACTGTTTGGACCCCACACGAAACACAGTAGAGTAGAAGAGTGCTCTTTTCTCTAAAGCAGAGTGTGTTTCTTGTAAGGCGAGCTACCGTTTGTTTCCCAGTCCTAAATGGAGTGGAATCACATGCAGTTTCTGGTCCTACGAGCAAGAGTTGTTTTCTGGTAAAGAAAGTCACTATTGTGCTCCCATTGCCATACACAGTGCAAATAGCCCTCCAGTCTTTGCCCAGCAAGTACAGTGTATTGCACTGAAGAGGAGCTACTGTTCTTCTCAGTTTTCTAAGAAGAGTTGAACTACGTATGGCCCGTGTGTGTAGGATGCACAGTTCTTTTTTTCTGAGCAAGCTCACTGTTCTGGCACTATAGGAAGAACAGTAGAGTAGAAGAGTGCTCTTTTCTCAAAAGCAGAGTGTGTTTCTTGGAAGTCGAGCTAGTGTTTGTTTCCCAGTCCTAAATGGAGTTGACTCACATGCAGTTTTTGGTCCTACAAGCAAGAGTTGTTTTCTGGTAAGACGAGTCACTATTGTGCTCCAATTACCATACACAGTGCAAATAGCACTCGTGTCTGTTCCCCGCAAGTAAAGTGTATTGGACTGATGAGGAGCTACTGTTCTTGTCAGTTTCCTAAGGAGAGTTGAACTAGATATGGCACGTGTGTAGGAAGCATAGTTCTTTTGTTTTGAGCAAGCTCACTGTTCGGACCCCTTAGGAAACACAGTAGAGTAGAAGAGTGCTCTTTTCTCAAAAGCAGAGTGTGTTTCATGTAAGGCGAGCTAGCATTTGTTTCCCAGTCCTAAATGGAGTTGAATCACATGCAGTTTCTGGTACTACGAGCAAGAGTTGTTTTCTGGTAAGGAAAGTCACTATTGTGCTCCCATTGCCATACACAGTGCAAATAGCACTCGCGTCTGTTCCCAGAAAGTACAGTGTATCGGACTGAAGAGGAGCTACTGTTCTTGTCAGTTTCCTAAGCAGAGTTGAACTAGATATGGCCCATGTGTAGGAAGCACAGTTCTTTTGTTCTGAGCAAGCTCACTGTTCGGACCCCATAGGAAACACAGTAGAGTTGAATTTTGCTCTTTTCTCAAAAGCAGAGTGTGTTTATTGTAAGGCGAGCTAGCGTTTGTTTCCCAGTCCTAAATGGAGTTGAATCCCATGCAGTTTCTGGTCTTACAAGCAAGAGTTGTTTTCTGGTAAGGAAAGTAACTATTGAGCTCCCATTGCCATACACAGTGCAAATAGCACTCACGTCTGTTCGCAGCAAATACAGTGCATCGGACTGAAGAGGAGCTACTGTTCTTGTCAGTTTCCTAAGCAGAGTTGAACTGGAGATGGTCGGTGTGTGTAGGAAGCACAGTTCTTTTGTTCTGAGCAAGCTCACTGTTTGGACCCCATAGGAAACTCAGTAGAGTAGAAGAGTGCTCTTTTCTCAAAAGCAGAGTGTGTTTCTTGTAAGGCGAGCTAGCGTTTTTTTCCCAGTCCTAAATGGAGTTGAATCACATGCAGTTTCTGGTCCTACGAGCAAGAGTTGTTTTCTGGTAAGAAGAGTCAATATTGCGCTGCCATTGCCCTACACAGTACAAATAGCACTGGCGTCTGTTCCCAGCAAGTACAGTGTATTGGACTGAAGAGGAGCTACTGTTCTTGTCAGTTTCCTAAGCAGAGCTGAACTAGATATGGTCCGTGTGTGTAGGAAGCACAGTTCTTTTGTTCTGAGCAAGCTCACTCTTTGGACCCAATAGGAAACACAGTAGAGTAGAAGAGTGCTCTTTTCTCAAAAGCAGAGTGTGTTTCTTGTAAGGCGAGCTAGCGTTTGTTTCCCAGTCCTAAATGGAGTTGAATCACATGCAGTTTCTGGTCCTACGAGCAAGAGTTGTTTTATGGTAAGAAGAGTCACTGTTGCGCTGCCATTGCCATACACAGGACAAATAGCACTGTTGTCTGTTCTCAGCAGTACAGTGTATTGGAATGAAGAGGATCTACTGTTCTTGTCAGGTTCCTAAGCAGAATTGAACTAGGTGTGACGGTGTGTGTAGGAATAACGTTTTTTTTTGTTCTGAGCAAGCTCACTGTTCAGACCTCATAGGAAACACAGTAGAGTAGAAGAGTGCTCTTTTCTCAAAAGCAGAGTGTGTTACTTGTAAGGAGAGCTAGCGTTTGTTTCCCAGTCCTAAATGGAGTTGAATCCCATGCAGTTTCTGGTCCTATGAGCAAGAGTTGTTTTCTGTTAAGAATAGTCAATATTGTGCTGCCATTGCCATACACAGGACAAATAGCACTGGAGTCTGTTCTCAGCAAGTACAGTGTATTGGACTGAACAGGATCTACTGTTCTTGTCAGGTTCCTAAGCAGAATTGAACTAGATATGGCCGTGTGTGTAGGAAGCACAGTTCTTTTGGTTTGAGCAAGTTCACTGTTCGGACCTCTTAGGAAACACAATAGAGTAGAAGAGTGCTTTTTTCTCTAAATCAGAGTGTGTTTCTTGTAAGGCGAGCTAGTGTTTGTTTCCCAGTCCTAAATGGAGTTGCCTCACATGCAGTTTCTGGTCCTACGAGCAAGAGTTGTTTTCTGTTAAGAAGAGTCACTATTGTGCTCCCATTGTCATACACAGGGCAAATATCACTCGCGTCTGTTCCCAGTATGCACAGTGTATTGGACTGAAGAGGATCTAATGTTCTTGTCAGGTTCCTAAGCAGAGTTGAACTAGATATGGCCGTGTGTGTAGGAAGCACAGTTCTTTTGTTCTGAGCAAGCTCACTGTTCTGGCCCTATAGGAAACACAGTAGAGTAGAAGAGTGCTCTTTTCTCAAAAGCACAGTGTGTTTCTTGTAAGGCGAGCTAGCGTTTGTTTCCCAGTCCTAAATGGAGTGGAATCACATGCAGTTTCTGGTCCTATGAGCAAGAGTTGTTTTCTGGTAAGGAAAGTCACTATTGCGCTCCCATTGCCATACACAGTGCAAATAGCACATGCGTCTGTTCCCAGCAAGTACATTGTATCAGACTGAAGAGGAGCTACTGTTCTTGTCAGTTTCCTAAGCAGAGTTGAACTAGATATGGCCCGTGTGTGTAGGAAGCACAGTTCTTATGTTCTGAGCAAGCTCACTGTTCTGGCCCTATAGGAAACACAGTAGAGTAGAAGAGTGCACTTTTCTTAAAAGCAGAGTGTGTTTCTTGTAAGGCAAGCTCGTGTTTGTTTCCCAGTCCTAAATGGAGTTGAGTCACATGCAGTTTTTGGTCCTACGAGCAAGAATTGTTTTCTGGTAAGAAGAGTCACTGTTGTGCTCCAAATGTCATATACAGTGCAAATAGCACTCGCGTCTTTTCCCAGCAAGTACAGTGTATCGGACTGAATAGGAGCTACTGTTCTTGTCAGGTTCCTAAGCAGACTTGAAATAGATATGGCCGTGTGTGTAGGAAGCACAGTTTTTTTGTTCTGAGCAAACTCACTGTTCGGAACACATTGGAAACACAGTAGAGTAGAAGAGTGCTCTTTTCTCAAAAGCAGAGTGTGTTTATGGAAGGCGAGGTAGCGTTTGTTTCCCAGTCCTAAATGGAGTTGAGTCACAAGCAGTTTTTTGTCCTACAAGCAAGAGTTGTTTTCTTTTAAGACAGGTCACTATTGTGCTCCAATTGCCATACAGAGTGCAAATAGCACTCGCGTCTGTTCCGAGCAAGTACAGTGTATTGGACTGAAGAGGAGCTGCTGTTCTTGTCAGTTTCCTAAGCAGAGTTGAACTAGATATGGCCCGTGTATGTAGGAAGCACAGTTCTTTTTTTCTGAGCAAGCTCACTGTTTGGACCCATAGGAAACACAGTAGAGTAGAAGAGTGCTCTTTTCTCAAAAGCAGAGTGTGTTTCACGTAAGGCGAGCTAGCATTTGTTTCCCAGTCCTAAATGGAGTTGATTCACATGCAGTTTCTGGTCCTACGAGCATGAGTTGTTTTCTGGTAAGGAAAGTCACTATTGCGCTCCCATTGCCATACACAGTGCAAATAGCCCTCCCGTCTGTTCCCAGCAAGTACAGTGTATCGGACTGAAGAGGATCTACTGTTCTTGTCAGGTTCCTAAGCAGACTTGAACTAGATGTGGCCGTGTTTGTAGGAAGCACAGTTTTTTTATTCTGAGCAAGCTCACTGTTCGGAACACATAGGAAACAGTAGAGTAGAAGAGTGCTCTTTCCTCAAAAGCAGAGTGTGTTTCTTGGAAGGCGAGCTAGTGTTTGTTTCCCAGTCCTAAATGGAGTTGAGTCACATGCAGTTTTTTGTCCTACGAGCAAGAGTTGTTTTCTGGTAAGACGAGTCACTATTGTGCTCCAATTGCCATACACAGTGCAAATAGCACTCGCGTCTGTTCCGAGCAAGTACAGTGTATTGGACTGAAGAGGAGCTACTGGTCTTGTCAGTTTCCTAAGCAGAGTTGAACTAGATATGGCCCGAGTGTAGGAAGCACAGTTCTTTTCTTCTGAGCAAGCTCACTGTTCTGGCCCTATAGGAAACACAGTAGAGTAGAAGAGTGCTCTTTTCTCTAAAGCAGATAGTGTTTCTTGTAAGGCGAGCTAACGTTTGTTTCCCAGTCCTAAATGGAGTGTAATCACATGCAGTTTCTGGTCCTACGAGCAAGAGTTGTTTTCTGGTAAGAAGAGTCACTATTGTGCTCCCTTTGGCATACACAGGGCAAATAGCACACGCGTCTGTTCCAAGCATGTACAATGTATTGGACTGAAGAGGATCTACTGTTCTTGTCAGGTTCCTAAGCAGAGTTGAACTAGAAATGGCCGTGTGTGTAGGAAGCACAGTTGTTTTGTTCTGAGCAAGCTCACTGTTCTGGCCCTACAGGAAACACAGTAGAGTAGAAGAGTGCTCTTTTCTCAAAAGCAGATTGTGTTTCTTGTAAGGGGAGCTAGCGTTTGTTTCCCATTCCTATATGGAGTTGAATCACATGCAGTTTCTGGTCCTACGAGCAAGAGTTGTTTTTTGGAAAGGAAAGACACTATTGTGCTCCAATTGCCATACACAGTGCAAATAGCACATGCGTCTGTTCCCAGCAAGTACAGTGTATCAGACTGAAGAGGAGCTACTGTTCTTGTCAGTTTCCTAAGCAGAGTTGAACCAGATATGGCCCGTGTGTGTAGGAAGCACAGTTCTTATGTTCCGAGCAAGCTCACTGTTCTGGCCTTATAGGAAACACAGTAGAGTAGAAGAGTGCACTTTTCTTAAAAGCAGAGTGTGTTTCTTGTAAGGCGAGCTCGCGTTTGTTTCCCAGTCCTAAATGGAGTTGAGTCACATGCAGTTTCTGGTCTTACGAGCAAGAGTTGTTTTCTGGTAAGAAGAGTCACTGTTGCGCTCCAAATGTCATATACAGTGCAAATAGCACTCGCGTCTGTTCCCAGCAAGTACAGTGTATCGGAGTGAATAGGAGCTACTGTTCTTGTCAGTTTCCTAAGCAGACTTGATCTAGATATGGCCGTGTGTGTAGGAAGCACAGTTTTTTTGTTCTGAGCAAGCTCACTGTTCGGAACACATAGGAAACACAGTAGAGTAGAAGAGTGCTCTTTTCTCAAAAGCAGAGTGTGTTTTTGGAAGTCGAGCTAGCATTTGTTTCCCAGTCCTAAATGGAGTTGAGTCACATGCAGTTTTTTGTCTTACGAGCAAGAGTTGTTTTCTGGTAAGACGAGTCACTATTGTGCTCCAATTGCCATACACAGTGCAAATAGCACTCGCGTCTGTTCCGAGCAAGTACAGTGTATTGGACTGAAGAGGAGCTACTGTTCTTGTCAGTTTCCTAAGCAGAGTTGAACTAGATATGGCCCGAGTGTAGGAAGCACAGTTCTTTTCTTCTGAGCAAGCTCACTGTTCTGGCCCTAAAGGAAACACAGTAGAGGAGAAGAGTGCTCTTTTCTCTAAAGCAGAGTGTGTTTCTTGTAAGGCGAGCTAGCGTTTGTTTCCCAGTCCTAAATGGAGTGTAATCACATGCAGTTTCTGGTCCTACGAGTAAGAGTTGTTTTATGGTAAGAAGAGTCACTATTGTGCTGCCATTGCCATACACAGGACTAATAGCACTGTTGTCTGTTCCCAGCAGTATAGTGTATTGGTCTGAAGAGGATCTACTGTTCTTGTCAGGTTCCTAAGCAGAATTGAACTAGATATGGCCGTGTGTGTAGGAAGCACAGTTCTTTTGTTCTGAGCAAGTTCACTCTTCGGACCTCTTAGGAAACACAATAGAGTAGAAGAGTGCTTTTTTCTCTAAATCAGAGTGTGTTTCTTGTAAGGCGAGTTAGTGTTTGTTTCCCAGTCCTAAGTGGAGTTGAATCACATGCAGTTTCTGGTCCTACGAGCAAGAGTTGTTTTCTGGTAAGAAGAGTCACTATTGTGCTCCCATTGTCATACACAGGGCAAATAGCACACGCGTCTGTTTACAGCATGTACAGTGTATTGGACTGAAGAGGATCTACTGTTCTTGTCAGGTTCCTAAGCACAGTTGAACTAGATTTGGCCGTGTGTGTAGGACGCACAGTTCTTTTGTTCTGAGCAAGCTCACTGTTCTGGCCCTATAGGAAACACAGTAGAGTAGAAGAGTGCTCTTTTCTCAAAAGCAGGGTGTGTTTCATGTAAGGCGAGCTAGCATTTGTTTCCCAGTCCTAAATGGAGTTGAATCACATGCAGTTTCTGGTCCTATGAGCAAGAGTTGTTTTCTGGTAAGGAAAGTCACTATTGCACTCCCATTGCCATACACAGTGCAAATAGCCCTCCAGTCTGTTCCCAGCAAGTACAGTGTATCGGACTGAAGAGGGTCTACTGTTCTTGTCAGGTTCCTAAGCACAGTTGAACTAGATTTGGCCGTGTGTGTAGGAAGCACAGTTCTTTTGTTCTGAGCAAGCTCACTGTTCTGGCCCTATAGGAAACACAGTAGAGTAGAAGAGTGCTCTTTTCTCAAAAGCAGGGTGTGTTTCATGTAAGGCGAGCTAGCATTTGTTTCCCAGTCCTAAATGGAGTGGAATCACATGCAGTTTCTGGTCCTACGAGCAAGAGTTGTTTTCTGGTAAGAAGAGTCACTGTTGCGCTCCAAATGTCATATACAGTGCAAATAGCACTCGCGTCTGTTCCCAGCAAGTACAGTGTATCGGACTGAATAGGAGCTACTGTTCTTGTCAGTTTCCTAAGCAGACTTGATCTAGATATGGCCGTGTGTGTAGGAAGCACAGTTTTTTTGTTCTGAGCAAGCTCACTGTTCGGAACACATACGAAACACAGTAGAGTAGAAGAGTGCTCTTTTCTCAAAAGCAGAGTGTGTTTTTGGAAGTCGAGCTAGCGTTTGTTTCCCAGTCCTAAATGGAGTTGAGTCACATGCAGTTTTTTGTCTTACGAGCAAGAGTTGTTTTCTGGTAAGACGAGTCACTATTGTACTCCAATTGCCATACACAGTGCAAATAGCACTCGCGTCTGTTCCGAGCAAGTACAGTGTATTGGACTGAAGAGGAGCTACTGTTCTTGTCAGTTTCCTAAGCAGAGTTGAACTAGATATGGCCCGACTATAGGAAGCACAGTTCTTTTCTTCTGAGCAAGCTCACTGTTCTGGCCCTATAGGAAACACAGTATAGTAGAAGAGTGCTCTTTTCTCTAAAGCAGAGTGTGTTTCTTGTAAGGCGAGCTAGCGTTTGTTTCCCAGTCCTAAATGGAGTGTAATCACATGCAGTTTCTGGTCCTACGAGCAAGAGTTGTTTTATGGTAAGAAGAGTCACTATTGCGCTGCCATTGCCATACACAGGACTAATAGCACTGTTGTCTGTTCCCAGCAGTATAGTGTATTGGACTGAAGAGGATCTACTGTTCTTGTCAGGTTCCTAAGCAGAATTGAACTAGATATGGCCGTGTGTGTAGGAAGCACAGTTCTATTGTTCTGAGCAAGCTCACTGTTCGGACCCCATAGGAAGCACAGTAGAGTAGAAGTGTGCTCTTTTCTCAAAAGCAGAGTGTGTTTCTTGTAAGGCGAGCTTGCGTTTGTTTCCAGTCCTAAATGAAGTGGAATCACATGCAGTTTCTTGTCCTACGAGCAAGAGTTGTTTTCTGGTAAGGAAAGTCACTATTGCGCTCCCATTGCCATACACAGTGCAAATAGCACATGCGTCTGTTCCCAGCAAGTACAGTGTATTGGAATGAAGAGGAGCTACTGTTCTTGTCAGGTTCCTAAGCAGAGTTGAACTCGATATGGCCCGTGTGTGTAGGAAGCACAGTTCTTATGTTCTGAGCAAGCTCACTGTTCTGGCCCTATAGGAAACACAGTAGAGTAGAAGAGTGCTCTTTTCTCTAATGCAGAGTGTGTTTCTTTCAAGGCGAGCTAGCGTTTGTTTCCCAGTCTTAAATGGAGTTGAGTCACATGCAGTTTTTTGTCCTATGAGCAAGAGTTGTTTTCTGGTAAGACGAGTCACTATTGTGCTCCAATTGCCATACACAGTGCAAATAGCACTCACGTCTGTTCCCCGCAAGTAAAGTGTATTGGACTGAAGAGGAGCTACTGTTCTTGTCAGTTTCCTAAGCAGAGTTGAACTATATATGGCCCGTATGTGTAGGAAGCACAGTTCTTTTGTTCTGAGCACGCTCACTGTTCGGACCCCATAGGAAACACAGTAGAGTAGAAGAGTGCTCTTTTCTCAAAAGGAGAGTGTGTTTCATGTAAGGCGAGCTAGCATTTGTTTCCCAGTCCTAAATGGAGATGAATCACATGCAGTTTCTGGAACTACCAGCAAGACTTGTTTTCTGGTGAGGAATGTCACTATTGTGCTCCCATTGCCATACACAGTGCAAATAGCACTCGCGTCTGTTCCCAGCAAGTACAGTGTATGGGACTGAGGGAGGAGCTACTGTTCTTGTCAGTTTCCTAAGCAGAGTTGAACTAGATATGGCCCGTGTGTGTAGGAGGCAGAGTTTTTTTTTCTGAGCAAGCTCACTGTTCGGACCCTATAGGAAACACAGTAGAGTAGAAGAGTGCTCTTTTCTCAAAAGCAGAGTGTGTTTCTTGTAAGGCGAGCTAGCATTTGTTTCCAAGTCCTAAATTGAGTTGAATCACATGCAGTTTCTGGTCCTACGAGCAAGCGTTGTTTTCTGGTAAGGAAAGTCACTATTGCGCTCCCATTGCATACACAGTGCAAATAGCACTCGCGTCTGTTCCCAGCATGTGCAGTGTATGGGACTGAAAAGGAGCTACTGTTCTTGTAAGTTTCCTAAGCAGAGTTGAAGTAGATTTGGCCCGTGTGTGTAGGAAGCACAGTTCTTATGTTCTGAGCAAGTCACTGTTCTGGCCCTATAGGAAACACAGTAGAGTAGAAGAGTGCTCTTTTCTCAAAAGCGGAGTGTGTTTCTTGTAAGGCGAGCTACCGTTTTTTTCCTAATCCTAAATGGAGTTGAATCACATGCAGTTTCAGGTCCTACGATCAAGAGTTCTTTTCTGGTAAGGAAAGTCACATTGCGCTCCCATTGCCATACACAGTGCAAATAGCACTCGCGTCTGTTCCCAGCAAGTACAGTGTATTGGACTGGATAGGTGCTACTGTTCTTGTCAGTTTCCTAAGCAGAGTTGAACTAGATATGGCCCGAGTGTGTAGGAAGCACAGTTCTTTTGTTCTGAGCAAGCTCACTGTTTGGACCCCATAGGAAACACAGTAGAGTAGAAGAGTGCTCTTTTCTCTAAAGCAGAGTGTATTTCTTGGAAGGCGTGCTAGCGTTTGTTTCGCAGTCCTAAATGGAGTTGAATCCCATGCAGTTTCTGGTACTACGAGCAAGAGTTGTTTTATGGTAAGAAGAGTCACTATTGCACTGCCATTGCCATACACAGGACAAATAGCACTGGCATCTGTTCGCAACAAGTACAGTGTATTGGGCTGAGGAGGATCTACTGTTCTTGTCAGGTTCCTAAGCAGAGTTGAACTAGATATGGCCCTTGTGTGTAGGAAGCACAGTTCTTTTGTTCTGAGCAAGCTCACTGTTCGGACCCCATAGGAAACACAGTAGAGTAGAAGAGTGCTCTTTTCTCAAAAGCATAGTGTGTTTCATGTAAGGCGAGCTAGCATTTGTTTCCCAGACCTAAATGGACTTGAATCACATGGAGTTTCTGGTCCTACGAGCAAGAGATGTTTTATGGTAAGGAAAGTCACTGTTGTGCTCCCATTGCCCTACACAAGGCAAATAGCACTCGCGTCTTTTCCCAGCAAGTACAGTGTATTGGACTGAATAGGAGCTACTGTTCTTGTCAATTTACTAAGCAGAGTTGAACTAGATATGGTCCGTGTGTGTAGGAAGCACAGTTCTTTTGTTCTGAGCAAGCTCACTGTTTGGACCCCATAGGAAACACAGTAGAGTAGAAGAGTGCTCTTTTCTCTAAAGCAGAGTGTGTTTCTTGTACGGTGAGCTACCGTTTGTTTCCCAGTCCTAAATGGAGTGGAATCACATGCAGTTTCTGGTTCTATGAGCAAGAGTTGTTTTCTGATAAAGAAAGTCACTATTGTGCTCCCATTGCCATACACAGTGCAAATAGCCCTCCCGTCTTTGCCCAGCAAGTACAGTGTATTGGACTGAAGAGGAGCTACTGTTCTTCTCAGTTTTCTAAGAAGAGTTGAACTAGGTATGGCCCGTGTGTGTTGGATGCACAGTTCTTTTTTTCTGAGCAAGCTCACTGTTCTGGCACTATAGGAAGAACAGTAGAGTAGAAGAGTGCTCTTTTCTCAAAAGCAGAGTGTGTTTCTTGGAAGTCGAGCTAGTGTTTGTTTCCCAGTCCTAAAGGGAGTTGAGTCACATGCAGTTTTTGGTCCTACGAGCAAGAGTTGTTTTCTGGTAAGACGAGTCACTATTGTGCTCCAATTACCATACACAGTGCAAATAGCATTCGTGTCTGTTCCCCGCAAGTAAAGTGTATTGGACTGATGAGGAGCTACTGTTCTTGTCAGTTTCCTAAGGAGAGTTGAACTAGATATGGCACGTGTGTAGGAAGCATAGTTCTTTTGTTTTGAGCAAGCTCACTGTTCGGACCCCTTAGGAAACACAGTAGAGTAGAAGAGTGCTCTTTTCTCAAAAGCAGAGTGTGTTTCATGTAAGGCGAGCTAGCATTTGTTTCCCAGTCCTAAATGGAGTTGAATCACATGCAGTTTCTGGTTCTACGAGCAAGAGTTGTTTTCTGGTAAGGAAAGTCACTATTGTGCTCCCATTGCCATACACAGTGCAAATAGCACTCGCGTCTGTTCCCAGAAAGTACAGTGTATCGGACTGAAGAGGAGCTACTGTTCTTGTCAGTTTCCTAAGCCAGAGTTGAACTAGATATGGCCCATGTGTAGGAAGCACAGTTCTTTTGTTCTGAGCAAGCTCACTGTTCGGACCCCATAGGAAACACAGTAGAGTTGAATTTTGCTCTTTTCTCAAAATTAGAGTGTGTTTATTGTAAGGCGAGCTAGCGTTTGTTTCCCAGTCCTAAATGGAGTTGAATCCCATGCAGTTTCTGGTCTTACAAGCAAGAGTTGTTTTCTGGTAAAGAAAGTAACTATTGAGCTCCCATTGCCATACACAGTGCAAATAGCACTCACGTCTGTTCCCAGCAAATACAGTGCATCGGACTGAAGAGGAGCTACTGTTCTTGTCAGTTTCCCTAAGCAGAGTTGAACTGGAGATGGTCGGTGTGTGTAGGAAGCACAGTTCTTTTGTTCTGAGGCAAGCTCACTGTTTGGACCCCATAGGAAACTCAATAGAGTAGAAGAGTGCTCTTTTCTCAAAAGCAGAGTGTGTTTCTTGTAAGGCGAGCTAGCGTTTTTTTCCCAGTCCTAAATGGAGTTGAATCACATGCAGTTTCTGGTCCTACGAGCAAGAGTTGTTTTCTGGTAAGAAGAGTCAATATTGCGCTGCCATTGCCCTACACAGGACAAATAGCACTGGCGTCTGTTCCCAGCAAGTACAGTGTATTGGACTGAAGAGGAGCTACTGTTCTTGTCAGTTTCCTAAGCAGAGCTGAACTAGATATGGTCCGTGTGTGTAGGAAGCACAGTTCTTTTGTTCTGAGCAAGTTCACTGTTCGGACCTCTTAGGAAACACAATAGAGTAGAAGAGTGCTTTTTCTCTAAATCAGAGTGTGTTTCTTGTAAGGCGAGTTAGTGTTTGTTTCCCAGTCCTAAGTGGAGTTGAATCACATGCAGTTTCTTGTCCTACGAGCAAGAGTTGTTTTCTGGTAAGAAGAGTCACTATTGTGCTCCCATTGTCATACACAGGGCAAAATAGCACACGCGTCTGTTCCCAGCATGTACAGTGTATTGGACTGAAGAGGATCTACTGTTCTTGTCAGGTTCCTAAGCACAGTTGAACTAGATTTGGCCGTGTGTGTAGGAAGCACAGTTCTTTTGTTCTGAGCAAGCTCACTGTTCTGGCCCTATAGGAAAAACAGTAGAGTAGAAGAGTGCTCTTTTCTCAAAAGCAGGGTGTGTTTCATGTAAGGCGAGCTAGCATTTGTTTCCCAGTCCTAAATGGAGTTGAATCACATGCAGTTTCTGGTCCTACGAGCAAGAGTTGTTTTCTGGTAAGACGAGTCACTATTGCGCTCCCATTTCCATACACAGTGCAAATAGCCCTCCAGTCTGTTCCCAGCAAGTACAGTGTATCGGACTGAAGAGGATCTACTGTTCTTGTCAGGTTCCTAAGCAGACTTGAACTAGATGTGGCCGTGTTTGTAGGAAGCACAGTTTTTTTATTCTGAGCAAGCTCACTGTTCGTAACACATAGGAAACAGTAGAGTAGAAGAGTGCACTTTTCTTAAAAGGAGAGTGTGTTTCTTGTAAGGCAAGCTCGCGTTTGTTTCCCAGTCCTAAATGGAGTTGAGTCACATGCAGTTTTTTGTCCTACGAGCAAGAGTTGTTTTCTGGTAAGGAAAGTCACTATTGTGCTCCCCTTGCCATACATAGTGCAAATAGCTCTCGCGTCTATTCCCAGCAATTACAGTGTATTGGACTGAAGAGGATCTAATGTTCTTGTCAGGTTCCTAAGCAGAGTTGAACTAGATATGGTCCGTGTGTGTAGGAAGCACAGTTGTTTTGTTCTGAGCAAGCTCACTGTTTAGACCCCATAGGAAACACAGTAGAGTAGAAGAGTGCTCTTTTCTCAAAAGCAAAGTGTGTTTCTTGTAAGGCGAGCTAGCGTATGTTTCCCAGTCCGAAATGGAGTTGAATCCCATGCAGTTTCTCGTCCTAAGAGCAAGAGTTGTTTTCTGGTAAGAAGAGTCACTATTGCGCTGCCATTGCCATACACAGGACAAATAGCACTGTTGTCTGTTCCCAGCAGTACAGTGTATTGGACTGAAGAGGATCTACTGTTCTTGTCAGGTTCCTAAGCAGAATTGACCTAGGTATGGTGGTGTGTGTAGGAAGCACGGTTTTTTTGTTCTGAGCAAGCTCACTGTTCGGACCTCATAGGAAACACAGTAGAGTAGAAGAGTGCTCTTTTCTCAAAAGCAGAGTGTGTTTCTTGTAAGGCGAGCTAGCATTTGTTTCCCAGTCCTAAATGGAGTTGAGTCACATGCAGTTTTTTGTCTTATGAGCAAGAGTTGTTTTCTGGTAAGACGAGTCACTATTGTGCTCCAATAGCCATACACAGTGCAAATAGCAGTCCCGTCTGTTCCCAGGAAGTACAGTGTATGGGACTGAAGAGGAGCTACTGTTCTTGTCAGTTTCCTAAGCAGAGTTGAACTAGATATGGCCCGAGTGTAGGAAGCACAGTTCTTTTGTTCTGAGCAAGCTCACTGTTCTGGCCCTATAGGAAACACAGTAGAGTAGAAGAGTGCTCTTTTCTCTAAAGCAGAGTGTGTTTCTTGTAAGGCGAGCTAGCGTTTGTTTCCCAGTCCTAAATGGAGTTGAATCACATGCAGTTTCTGGTCCTACGAGCAAGAGTTGTTTTATGGTAAGAAGAGTCACTATTGCCCTGCCATTGCCATACACAGGACAAATAGCATGTTGTCTCTTCCCCGCATGTACAGTGTATTGGACTGAAGAGGATCTACTGTTCTTGTCAGGTTCCTAAGCAGAATTGAACTAGATATGGCCCTTGTGTGTAGGAAGCACAGTTCTTTTGTTCTGAGCAAGCTCACTGTTCGGACCCCATAGGAAACACAGTAGAGTAGAAGAGTGCTCTTTTCTCAAAAGCAGAGTGTGTTTCATGTAAGGCGAGCTAGCATTTGTTTCCCAGACCTAAATGGAGTTGAATCACATGGAGTTTCTGGTCCTACGAGCTAGAGTTGTTTTATGGTAAGGAAAGTCACTGTTGTGCTCCCATTGCCCTCCACAAGGCAAATTGCACTCGCGTCTTTTCCCAGCAAATACAGTGTATTGGACTGAATAGGAGCTACTGTTCTTGTCAGTTTACTAAGCAGAGTTGAACTAGATATGGTCCGTGTGTGTAGGAAGCACAGTTCTTTTGTTCTGAGCAAGCTCACTGTTTGGACCCCATAGGAAACACAGTAGAGTAGAAGAGTGCTCTTTTCTCTAAAGCAGAGTGTGTTTCTTGTAAGGCGAGCTACCATTTGTTTCCCAGTCCTAAATGGAGTGGAATCACATGCAGTTTCTGGTCCTACGAGCAAGAGTTGTTTTCTGGTAAAGAAAGTCACTATTGCGCTCCCATTGCCATACACAGTGCAAATAGCCCTCCCGTCTTTACCCAGCAAGTACAGTGTATTGGACTGAAGAGGAGCTACTGTTCTTCTCAGTTTCCTAAGAAGCGTTGAACTAGGTATGGCCCGTGTGTGTATTAGGCACAGTTCTTTTTTTCTGAGCAAGCTCACTGTTCTGGCACTATAGGAAGAACAGTAGAGTAGAAGAGTGCTCTTTTCTCAAAAGCAGAGTGTGTTTCTTGGAAGTCGAGCTAGCGTTTGTTTCCCAGTCCTAAATGGAGTTGAGTCACATGCAGTTTTTGGTCCTACGAGCAAGAGTTGTTTTCTGGTAAGACGAGTCACTATTGTGCTCCAATTACCATACACAGTGCAAATAGCACTCGTGTCTGTTCCCCGCAAGTAAAGTGTATGGGACTGAAGAGGAGCTACTGTTCTTGTCAGTTTCCTAAGCAGAGTTGAACTAGATATTGCCCATGTGTAGGAAGCACAGTTCTTTTGTTCTGAGCAAGCTCACTGTTCTGGCCCTAGAGGAAACACAGTAGAGTAGAATCGTGCTCTTTTCTCTAATGCAGAGTGTGTTTCTTGAAAGACAAGCTAGTGTTTGTTTCCCAGCCCTAAATGGAGTTGAATCACATGCAGTTTCTGGTCCTACAAGCAAGAGTTGTTTTATGGTAAGAAGAGTCACTATTGTGCTGCCATTGCCAAACACAGGACAAATAGCACTGGCGTCTGTTCCCAGCAAGTACAGTGGATTGGACTGAAGAGGATCTACTGTTCTTGTCAGGTCCCTAGCAGACTTGAACTAGATATGGCCGTGTGTGTAGGAAGCACGGTTCTTTTGTTCTGAGCAAGCTCACTGTTCTGGCCCTATAGGAAACACAGTAGAGTAGAAGAGTGCTCTTTTCTCAAAAGCAGATTGTGTTTCTTGTAAGACGAGCTAGCGTTTGTTTCCCAGTCCCATATGGAGTTGAATCACATGCAGGTTCTGGTCCTACGAGCAAGAGTTGTTTTTTGGTAAGGAAAGTCACTATTGCGCTCCCATTGCCATACACAGTGCAAATAGCACTCGCTTCTGCTCCCAGCAAGTACAGTGTATCGGACTGAAGAGGAGCTACTGTTTTTGTCAGTTTCCTAAGCAGAGTTGATCGAGTTATGTCCCACGTGTGTAGGAAGCACATTTCTTTTGTTCTGAGCAAGCTCACTGTTTGGACCCCATAGGAAACACAGTAGAGTAGAAGAGTGCTCTTTTCTCTAAAGCAGAGTGTGTTTCTTGTAAGGCGAGCTAGCGTTTGTTTCCCAGTCCTAAATGGAGTTGAATCACATGCAGTTTCTGGTCCTACGAGCAAGAGTTGTTTTTTGGTAAGGAAAGTCACTATTGCGCTCCCATTGCCATACACAGTGCAAATAGCACTCGCGTCTGTTCCCAGCAAGTACAGTGTATCGGACTGAAGAGGAGCTACTGTTCTTGTCAGATTCCTAAGCAGAGTTGAACTAGATATGGCCCGTGTGTGTAGGAAGCACAGTTCTTTTGTTCTGAGCAAGCTCACTGTTTGGACCCCATAGGAAACTCAATAGAGTAGAAGAGTGCTCTTTTCTCAAAAGCAGAGTGTGTTTCTTGTAAGGCGAGCTAGCGTTTTTTTCCCAGTCCTAAATGGAGTTGAATCACATGCAGTTTCTGGTCCTACGAGCAAGAGTTGTTTTCTGGTAAGAAGAGTCAATATTGCGCTGCCATTGCCCTACACAGGACAAATAGCACTGGCGTCTGTTCCCAGCAAGTACAGTGTATTGGACTGAAGAGGAGCTACTGTTCTTGTCAGTTTCCTAAGCAGAGCTGAACTAGATATGGTCCGTGTGTGTAGGAAGCACAGTTCTTTTGTTCTGAGCAAGTTCACTGTTCGGACCTCTCAGGAAACACAATAGAGTAGAAGAGTGCTTTTTTCTCTAAATCAGAGTGTGTTTCTTGTAAGGCGAGTTAGTGTTTGTTTCCCAGTCCTAAGTGGAGTTGAATCACATGCAGTTTCTTGTCCTACGAGCAAGAGTTGTTTTCTGGTAAGAAGAGTCACTATTGTGCTCCCATTGTCTTACACAGGGCAAATAGCACACGCGTCTGTTCCCAGCATGTACAATGTATTGGACTGAAGAGGATCTACTGTTCTTGTCAGGTTCCTAAGCAGAGTTGAACTAGATATGGCCGTGTGTGTAGGAAGCACAGTTGTTTTGTTCTGAGCAAGCTCACTGTTCTGGCCCTACAGGAAACACAGTAGAGTAGAAGAGTGCTCTTTTCTCAAAAGCAGATTGTGTTTCTTGTAAGGGGAGCTAGCGTTTGTTTCCCATTCCTATATGGAGTTGAATCACATGCAGTTTCTGGTCCTACCAGCAAGAGTTGTTTTTTGGTAAGGAAAGACACTATTGTGCTCCAATTGCCATACACAGTGCAAATAGCACATGCGTCTGTTCCCAGCAAGTACAGTGTATCAGACTGAAGAGGAGCTACTGTTCTTCTCAGTTTCCTAAGCAGAGTTGAACTAGATATGGCCCGTGTGTGTAGGAAGCACAGTTCTTATGTTCCGAGCAAGCTCACTGTTCTGGCCTTATAGGAAACACAGTAGAGTAGAAGAGAGCACTTTTCTTAAAAGCAGAGTGTGTTTCTTGTAAGGCGTGCTCGCGTTTGTTTCCCAGTCCTAAATGGAGTTGAGTCACATGCAGTTTCTGGTCCTACGAGCAAGAGTTGTTTTCTGGTAAGAAGAGTCACTGTTGCGCTCCAAATGTCATATACAGTGCAAATAGCCCTCGCGTCTGTTCCCAGCAAGTACAGTGTATCGGACTGAATAGGAGCTACTGTTCTTGTCAGTTTCCTAAGCAGACTTGATCTAGATATGGCCGTGTGTGTAGGAAGCACAGTTTTTTTGTTCTGAGCAAGCTCACTGTTCGGAACACATAGGAAACACAGTAGAGTAGAAGAGTGCTCTTTTCTCAAAAGCAGAGTGTGTTTTTGGAAGTCGAGCTAGCGTTTGTTTCCCAGTCCTAAATGGAGTTGAGTCACATGCAGTTTTTTGTCCTACGAGCAAGAGTTGTTTTCTGGTAAGACGAGTCACTATTGTGCTCCAATTGCCATACCCAGTGCAAATAGCACTCGCGTCTGTTCCGAGCAAGTACAGTGTATTGGACTGAAGAGGATCTACTGTTCTTGTCAGGTTCCTAAGCAGAGTTGAACTACATATAGTCCGTGTGTGTAGGAAGCACAGTTGTTTTGTTCTGAGCAAGCTCACTGTTTAGACCCCATAGGAAACACAGTAGAGTAGAAGAGTGCTCTTTTCTCAAAAGCAGAGTGTGTTTCTTTTAAGGCGACCTAGCGTTTGTTTCCCAGTCCTAAATGGAGTGTAATCACATGCAGTTTCTGGTCCTACGAGCAAGAGTTGTTTTATGGTAAGAAGAGTCACTATTGCGCTGCCATTGCCATACACAGGACTAATAGCACTGTTGTCTGTTCCCAGCAGTATAGTGTATTGGACTGAAGAGGATCTACTGTTCTTGTCAGGTTCCTAAGCAGAATTGAACTAGATATGGCCGTGTGTGTAGGAAGCACAGTTCTTTTGTTCTGAGCAAGCTCACTGTTCGGACCCCATAGGAAGCACAGTGGAGTAGAAGTGTGCTCTTTTCTCAAAAGCAGAGTGTGTTTCTTGTAAGGCAAGCTTGCGTTTGTTTCCAGTCCTAAAGGGAGTGGAATCACATGCAGTTTCTTGTCCTACGAGCAAGAGTTGTTTTCTGGTAAGGAAAGTCACTATTGCGCTCCCATTGCCATACACAGTGCAAATAGCATATGCGTCTGTTCCCAGCAAGTACAGTGTATTGGAATGAAGAGGAGCTACTGTTCTTGTCAGGTTCCTAAGCAGAGTTGAACTCGATATGGCCCGTGTGTGTAGGAAGCACAGTTCTTATGTTCTGAGCAAGCTCACTGTTCTGGCCCTATAGGAAACACAGTAGAGTAGAAGAGTGCTCTTTTCTCTAATGCAGAGTGTGTTTCTTTTAAGGCGAGCTAGCGTTTGTTTCCCAGTCTTAAATGGAGTTGAGTCACATGCAGTTTTTTGTCCTATGAGCAAGAGTTGTTTTCTGGTAAGACGAGTCACTATTGTGCTCCAATTGCCATACACAGTGCAAATAGCACTCACGTCTGTTCCCCGCAAGTAAAGTGTATTGGACTGAAGAGGAGCTACTGTTCTTGTCAGTTTCCTAAGCAGAGTTGAACTATATATGGCCCGTATGTGTAGGAAGCACAGTTCTTTTGTTTTGAGCACGCTCACTGTTCGGACCCCATAGGAAACACAGTAGAGTAGAAGAGTGCTCTTTTCTCAAAAGGAGAGTGTGTTTCATGTAAGGCGAGCTAGCATTTGTTTCCCAGTCCTAAATGGAGATGAATCACATGCAGTTTCTGGAACTACCAGCAAGACTTGTTTTCTGGTAAGGAATGTCATTATTGTGCTCCCATTGCCATACCCAGTGCAAATAGCACTCGCGTCTGTTCCCAGCAAGTACAGTGTATGGGACTGAGGGAGGAGCTACTGTTCTTGTCAGTTTCCTAAGCAGAGTTGAACTAGATATGGCCCGTGTGTGTAGGAAGCACAGTTTTTATGTTCTGAGCAAGTCACTGTTCTGGCCCTATAGGAAACACAGTAGAGTAGACGAGTGCTCTTTTCTCAAAAGCGGAGTGTGTTTCTTGTAAGGCAAGCTAGCGTTTTTTTCCTAGTCCTAAATGGAGTTGAATCACATGCAGTTTCAGGTCCTACGATCAAGAGTTCTTTTCTGGTAAGGAAAGTCACTATTGTGCTCCCATTGCCATACACAGTGCAAATAGCCCTCCCATCTGTTTTCAGCAAGTACAGTGTATTGGACTGAAGAGGCGCTACTGTTCTTCTCAGATTCCTAAGCAGAGTTGAACTAGATATGGCCCGTGTGTGTAGGAAGCACAGTTCTTTTTTTCTGAGCAAGCTCACTGTTCTGTCCCTATGGGAAACACAGTAGAGTAGAAGAGTGCTCATTTCTTAAAAGCAGAGTGTGTTTCTTGTAAAGCGAGCTAGAGTTTGTTTCCCAGTCCTAAATGGAGTTGAATCACATGCAGTTTCTGGTCCACGAGCAAGAGTTGTTTTCTGGTAAGAAGAGTCACTATTGCGCTGCCATTGTCATACACAGGACAAATAGCACTGGCGTCTGTTCCCAGCAAGTACAGTGTATTGGACTGAAGAGGATCTACTGTTCTTGTCAGGTTCCTAAGCACACTTGAACTAGATATGGCCGTGTGAGTAGGAAGCACAGTTCTTTTGTTCTGAGCAAGCTCACTGTTCGGACCCCATAGGAAACACAGTAGAGTAGAAGAGTGCTTTTTTCTCAAAAGCAGAGTGTGTTTCTTTTAAGGTGAGCTAGCGTTTGTTTCCCATTCCTAAATGGAGTGAAATCACATGCAGTTTGTGTTCCTACGAGCAAGAGTTGTTTTCTGGTAAGGAAAGTCACTATTGTGCTCCCATTGCCATACACAGTGCAAATAGCCCTCCCACCTGTTCCCAGCAAGTACAGTGTATTGGACTGAAGAGGAGCTACTGTTCTTCTCAGTTTCCTAAGCAGAATTGAACTAAATATGGCCGTGTGTGTAGGAAGCACAGTTCTTTTGTTCTGAGCAAGCTCACTGTTCTGGCCCTATAGGAAACACAGTAGAGTAGAAGAGTGCTCTTTTCTCTAAAGCAGAGTGTGTTTCTTGTAAGGTGAGCTAGCGTTTGTTTTCCAGTCCTAAATGGAGTTGAATCACATGCAGTTTCTAGTCCTACGAGCAAGAGTTGTTTTATGGTAAGAAGAGTCACTTTTGCGCTGCCATTGCCATACACAGGACAAATAACAATGGCGTCTGTTCCAAGCAAGTACAGTGTATTGGACTAAAGAGGATCTACTGTTCTTGTCAGGTTCCTAAGCAGAATTGAACTATATATGGCCGTGTGTGTAGGAAGCAAAGATCTTTTGTTCTGAGCAAGTTCAGTGTTCGGACTCCATAGGAAACACAGTAGAGTAGAAGAGTGCTCTTTTCTCAAAAGCAGAGTGTGTTTCTTGTAAGGCGAGCTAGCGTTTGTTTCCCAGTCCTAAATGGAGTTGAGTCACATGCAGTATTTTGTCCTACAAGCAAGATTTGTTTTCTGGTAAGACGAGTCACTATTGTGCTCCAATTACCATACACAGTGCAAATAGCACTCGCGTCTCTTCCCCGCATGTACAGTGTATTGGACTGAAGAGGAGCTACTGTTCTTGTCAGTTTCCTAAGCAGAGTTGAACTAGATATGGCCCTTGTGTGTAGGAAGCACAGTTCTTTTGTTCTGAGCAAGCTCACTGTTCGGAACCCATAGGAAACACAGTAGAGTAGAAGAGTGCTCTTTTCTCAAAAGCATAGTGTGTTTCATGTAAGGCGAGCTAGCATTTGTTTCCCAGACCTAAATGGAGTTGAATCACATGGAGTTTCTGGTCCTACGAGCAAGAGTTGTTTTATGGTAAGGAAAGTCACTGTTGTGCTCCCATTGCCCTACACAAGGCAAATAGCACTCGCGTCTTTTCCCAGCAAGTACAGTGTATTGGACTGAATAGGAGCTACTGTTCTTGTTAATTTACTAAGCAGAGTTGAACTAGATATGGTCCGTGTGTGTAGGAAGCACAGTTCTTTTGTTCTGAGCAAGCTCACTGTTTGGACCCCATACGAAACACAGTAGAGTAGAAGAGTGCTCTTTTCTCTAAAGCAGAGTGTGTTTCTTGTAAGGTGAGCTACCGTTTGTTTCCCAGTCCTAAATGGAGTGGAATCACATGCAGTTTCTGGTCCTACGAGCAAGAGTTGTTTTCTGGTAAAGAAAGTCACTATTGTGCTCCCATTGCCATACACAGTGCAAATAGCCCTCCCGTCTTTGCCCAGCAAGTACAGTGTATTGGACTGAGAGGAGCTACTGTTCTTCTCAGTTTTCTAAGAAGAGTTGAACTAGGTATGGCCCGTGTGTGTAGGATGCACAGTTCTTTTTTTCTGAGCAAGCTCACTGTTCTGGCACTATAGGAAGAACAGTAGAGTAGAAGAGTGCTCTTTTCTCAAAAGCAGAGTGTGTTTCTTGGAAGTCGAGCTAGTGTTTGTTTCCCAGTCCTAAATGGAGTTGAGTCACATGCAGTTTTTGGTCCTACAAGCAAGAGTTGTTTTCTGGTAAGACGAGTCACTATTGTGCTCCAATTACCATACACAGTGCAAATAGCACTCGTGTCTGTTCCCCGCAAGTAAAGTGTATTGGACTGATGAGGAGCTACTGTTCTTGTCAGTTTCCTAAGGAGAGTTGAACTAGATATGGCACGTGTGTAGGAAGCATAGTTCTTTTGTTTTGAGCAAGCTCACTGTTCGGACCCCTTAGGAAACACAGTAGAGTAGAAGAGTGCTCTTTTTTTTTTTTTTTTTTTTTTTTCTTTTTGGTTTTTCGAGACAGGGTTTCTCTGTGTAGCTTTGCGCCTTTCCTGGAACTCACTTGGTAGCCCAGGCTGGCCTCGAACTCACAGAGATCCGCCTGGCTCTGCCTCCCGAGTGCTGGGATTAAAGGCGTGCGCCACCACCGCCCGGCTAGAAGAGTGCTCTTTTCTCAAAAGCAGAGTTTGTTTCATGTAAGGCGAGCTAGCATTTGTTTCCCAGTCCTAAATGGAGTTGAATCACATGCAGTTTCTGGTACTACGAGCAAGAGTTGTTTTCTGGTAAGGAAAGTCACTATTGTGCTCCCATTGCCATACACAGTGCAAATAGCACTCGCGTCTGTTCCCAGAAAGTACAGTGTATCGGACTGAAGAGGAGCTACTGTTCTTGTCAGTTTCATAAGCAGAGTTGAACTAGATATGGCCCATGTGTAGGAAGCACAGTTCTTTTGTTCTGAGCAAGCTCACTGTTCGGACCCCATAGGAAACACAGTAGAGTTGAATTTTGCTCTTTTCTCAAAAGCAGAGTGTGTTTATTGTAAGGCGAGCTAGCGTTTGTTTCCCAGTCCTAAATGGATTTGAATCCCATGCAGTTTCTGGTCTTACAAGCAAGAGTTGTTTTCTGGTAAGGAAAGTAACTATTGAGCTCCCATTGCCATACACAGTGCAAATAGCACTCACGTCTGTTCCCAGCAAATACAGTGCATCGGACTGAAGAGGAGCTACTGTTCTTGTCAGTTTCCTAAGCAGAGTTGAACTGGAGATGGTCGGTGTGTGTAGGAAGCACAGTTCTTTTGTTCTGAGCAAGCTCACTGTTTGGACCCCATAGGAAACTCAGTAGAGTAGAAGAGTGCTCTTTTCTCAAAAGCAGAGTGTGTTTATTGTAAGGCGAGCTAGCGTTTTTTTCCCAGTCCTAAATGGAGTTGAATCACATGCAGTTTCTGGTCCTACGAGCAAGAGTTGTTTTCTGGTAAGAAGAGTCAATATTGCGCTGCCATTGCCCTACACAGGACAAATAGCACTGGCGTCTGTTCCCAGCAAGTACAGTGTATTGGACTGAATAGGAGCTACTGTTCTTGTCAATTTACTAAGCAGAGTTGAACTAGATATGGTCCGTGTGTGTAGGAAGCACAGTTCTTTTGTTCTGAGCAAGCTCACTGTTTGGACCCCACACGAAACACAGTAGAGTAGAAGAGTGCTCTTTTCTCTAAAGCAGAGTGTGTTTCTTGTAAGGCGAGCTACCGTTTGTTTCCCAGTCCTAAATGGAGTGGAATCACATGCAGTTTCTGGTCCTATGAGCAAGAGTTGTTTTCTGGTAAAGAAAGTCACTATTGTGCTCCCATTGCCATACACAGTGCAAATAGCCCTCCAGTCTTTGCCCAGCAAGTACAGTGTATTGCACTGAAGAGGAGCTACTGTTCTTCTCAGTTTTCTAAGAAGAGTTGAACTACGTATGGCCCGTGTGTGTAGGATGCACAGTTCTTTTTTTCTGAGCAAGCTCACTGTTCTGGCACTATAGGAAGAACAGTAGAGTAGAAGAGTGCTCTTTTCTCAAAAGCAGAGTGTGTTTCTTGGAAGTCGAGCTAGTGTTTGTTTCCCAGTCCTAAATGGAGTTGAGTCACATGCAGTTTTTGGTCCTACAAGCAAGAGTTGTTTTCTGGTAAGACGAGTCACTATTGTGCTCCAATTACCATACACAGTGCAAATAGCACTCGTGTCTGTTCCCCGCAAGTAAAGTGTATTGGACTGATGAGGAGCTACTGTTCTTGTCAGTTTCCTAAGGAGAGTTGAACTAGATATGGCACGTGTGTAGGAAGCATAGTTCTTTTGTTTTGAGCAAGCTCACTGTTCGGACCCCTTAGGAAACACAGTAGAGTAGAAGAGTGCTCTTTTCTCAAAAGCAGAGTGTGTTTCATGTAAGGCGAGCTAGCATTTGTTTCCCAGTCCTAAATGGAGTTGAATCACATGCAGTTTCTGGTACTACGAGCAAGAGTTGTTTTCTGGTAAGGAAAGTCACTATTGTGCTCCCATTGCCATACACAGTGCAAATAGCACTCGCGTCTGTTCCCAGAAAGTACAGTGTATCGGACTGAAGAGGAGCTACTGTTCTTGTCAGTTTCATAAGCAGAGTTGAACTAGATATGGCCCATGTGTAGGAAGCACAGTTCTTTTGTTCTGAGCAAGCTCACTGTTCGGACCCCATAGGAAACACAGTAGAGTTGAATTTTGCTCTTTTCTCAAAAGCAGAGTGTGTTTATTGTAAGGCGAGCTAGCGTTTGTTTCCCAGTCCTAAATGGATTTGAATCCCATGCAGTTTCTGGTCTTACAAGCAAGAGTTGTTTTCTGGTAAGGAAAGTAACTATTGAGCTCCCATTGCCATACACAGTGCAAATAGCACTCACGTCTGTTCCCAGCAAATACAGTGCATCGGACTGAAGAGGAGCTACTGTTCTTGTCAGTTTCCTAAGCAGAGTTGAACTGGAGATGGTCGGTGTGTGTAAGAAGCACAGTTCTTTTGTTCTGAGCAAGCTCACTGTTTGGACCCCATAGGAAACTCAATAGAGTAGAAGAGTGCTCTTTTCTCAAAAGCAGAGTGTGTTTATTGTAAGGCGAGCTAGCGTTTTTTTCCCAGTCCTAAATGGAGTTGAATCACATGCAGTTTCTGGTCCTACGAGCAAGAGTTGTTTTCTGGTAAGAAGAGTCAATATTGCGCTGCCATTGCCCTACACAGGACAAATAGCACTGGCGTCTGTTCCCAGCAAGTACAGTGTATTGGACTGAATAGGAGCTACTGTTCTTGTCAATTTACTAAGCAGAGTTGAACTAGATATGGTCCGTGTGTGTAGGAAGCACAGTTCTTTTGTTCCGAGCAAGCTCACTGTTTGGACCCCACACGAAACACAGTAGAGTAGAAGAGTGCTCTTTTCTCTAAAGCAGAGTGTGTTTCTTGTAAGGCGAGCTACCGTTTGTTTCCCAGTCCTAAATGGAGTGGAATCACATGCAGTTTCTGGTCCTACGAGCAAGAGTTGTTTTCTGGTAAGAAGAGTCACTATTGTGCTCCCATTGTCATACACAGGGCAAATAGCACACGCGTCTGTTCCCAGCATGTACAGTGTATTGGACTGAAGAGGATCTACTGTTCTTGTCAGGTTCCTAAGCACAGTTGAACTAGATTTGGCCGTGTGTGTAGGAAGCACAGTTCTTTTGTTCTGAGCAAGCTCACTGTTCTGGCCCTATAGGAAAAACAGTAGAGTAGAAGAGTGCTCTTTTCTCAAAAGCAGGGTGTGTTTCATGTAAGGCGAGCTAGCATTTGTTTCCCAGTCCTAAATGGAGTTGAATCACATGCAGTTTCTGGTCCTACGAGCAAGAGTTGTTTTCTGGTAAGACGAGTCACTATTGCGCTCCCATTTCCATACACAGTGCAAATAGCCCTCCAGTCTGTTCCCAGCAAGTACAGTGTATCGGACTGAAGAGGATCTACTGTTCTTGTCAGGTTCCTAAGCAGACTTGAACTAGATGTGGCCGTGTTTGTAGGAAGCACAGTTTTTTTATTCTGAGCAAGCTCACTGTTCGTAACACATAGGAAACAGTAGAGTAGAAGAGTGCACTTTTCTTAAAAGGAGAGTGTGTTTCTTGTAAGGCAAGCTCGCGTTTGTTTCCCAGTCCTAAATGGAGTTGAGTCACATGCAGTTTTTTGTCCTACGAGCAAGAGTTGTTTTCTGGTAAGGAAAGTCACTATTGTGCTCCCCTTGCCATACATAGTGCAAATAGCTCTCGCGTCTATTCCCAGCAATTACAGTGTATTGGACTGAAGAGGATCTAATGTTCTTGTCAGGTTCCTAAGCAGAGTTGAACTAGATATGGTCCGTGTGTGTAGGAAGCACAGTTGTTTTGTTCTGAGCAAGCTCACTGTTTAGACCCCATAGGAAACACAGTAGAGTAGAAGAGTGCTCTTTTCTCAAAAGCAAAGTGTGTTTCTTGTAAGGCGAGCTAGCGTATGTTTCCCAGTCCGAAATGGAGTTGAATCCCATGCAGTTTCTCGTCCTAAGAGCAAGAGTTGTTTTCTGGTAAGAAGAGTCACTATTGCGCTGCCATTGCCATACACAGGACAAATAGCACTGTTGTCTGTTCCCAGCAGTACAGTGTATTGGACTGAAGAGGATCTACTGTTCTTGTCAGGTTCCTAAGCAGAATTGACCTAGGTATGGTGGTGTGTGTAGGAAGCACGGTTTTTTTGTTCTGAGCAAGCTCACTGTTCGGACCTCATAGGAAACACAGTAGAGTAGAAGAGTGCTCTTTTCTCAAAAGCAGAGTGTGTTTCTTGTAAGGCGAGCTAGCATTTGTTTCCCAGTCCTAAATGGAGTTGAGTCACATGCAGTTTTTTGTCTTATGAGCAAGAGTTGTTTTCTGGTAAGACGAATCACTATTGTGCTCCAATAGCCATACACAGTGCAAATAGCAGTCCCGTCTGTTCCCAGGAAGTACAGTGTATGGGACTGAAGAGGAGCTACTGTTCTTGTCAGTTTCCTAAGCAGAGTTGAACTAGATATGGCCCGAGTGTAGGAAGCACAGTTCTTTTGTTCTGAGCAAGCTCACTGTTCTGGCCCTATAGGAAACACAGTAGAGTAGAAGAGTGCTCTTTTCTCAAAAGCAGAGTGTGTTTCTTGTAAGGCGAGCTAGCGTTTGTTTCCCAGTCCTAAATGGAGTTGAATCACATGCAGTTTCTGGTCCTACGAGCAAGAGTTGTTTTATGGTAAGAAGAGTCACTATTGCCCTGCCATTGCCATACACAGGACAAATAGCATGTTGTCTCTTCCCCGCATGTACAGTGTATTGGACTGAAGAGGATCTACTGTTCTTGTCAGGTTCCTAAGCAGAATTGAACTAGATATGGCCCTTGTGTGTAGGAAGCACAGTTCTTTTGTTCTGAGCAAGCTCACTGTTCGGACCCCATAGGAAACACAGTAGAGTAGAAGAGTGCTCTTTTCTCAAAAGCAGAGTGTGTTTCATGTAAGGCGAGCTAGCATTTGTTTCCCAGACCTAAATGGAGTTGAATCACATGGAGTTTCTGGTCCTACGAGCTAGAGTTGTTTTATGGTAAGGAAAGTCACTGTTGTGCTCCCATTGCCCTCCACAAGGCAAATTGCACTCGCGTCTTTTCCCAGCAAATACAGTGTATTGGACTGAATAGGAGCTACTGTTCTTGTCAGTTTACTAAGCAGAGTTGAACTAGATATGGTCCGTGTGTGTAGGAAGCACAGTTCTTTTGTTCTGAGCAAGCTCACTGTTTGGACCCCATAGGAAACACAGTAGAGTAGAAGAGTGCTCTTTTCTCTAAAGCAGAGTGTGTTTCTTGTAAGGCGAGCTACCGTTTGTTTCCCAGTCCTAAATGGAGTGGAATCACATGCAGTTTCTGGTCCTACGAGCAAGAGTTGTTTTCTGGTAAAGAAAGTCACTATTGCGCTCCCATTGCCATACACAGTGCAAATAGCCCTCCCGTCTTTACCCAGCAAGTACAGTGTATTGGACTGAAGAGGAGCTACTGTTCTTCTCAGTTTCCTAAGAAGCGTTGAACTAGGTATGGCCCGTGTGTGTATTAGGCACAGTTCTTTTTTTCTGAGCAAGCTCACTGTTCTGGCACTATAGGAAGAACAGTAGAGTAGAAGAGTGCTCTTTTCTCAAAAGCAGAGTGTGTTTCTTGGAAGTCGAGCTAGCGTTTGTTTCCCAGTCCTAAATGGAGTTGAGTCACATGCAGTTTTTGGTCCTACGAGCAAGAGTTGTTTTCTGGTAAGACGAGTCACTATTGTGCTCCAATTACCATACACAGTGCAAATAGCACTCGTGTCTGTTCCCCGCAAGTAAAGTGTATGGGACTGAAGAGGAGCTACTGTTCTTGTCAGTTTCCTAAGCAGAGTTGAACTAGATATTGCCCATGTGTAGGAAGCACAGTTCTTTTGTTCTGAGCAAGCTCACTGTTCTGGCCCTATAGGAAACACAGTAGAGTAGAATCGTGCTCTTTTCTCTAATGCAGAGTGTGTTTCTTGTAAGACAAGCTAGTGTTTGTTTCCCAGCCCTAAATGGAGTTGAATCACATGCAGTTTCTGGTCCTACAAGCAAGAGTTGTTTTATGGTAAGAAGAGTCACTATTGTGCTGCCATTGCCAAACACAGGACAAATAGCACTGGCGTCTGTTCCCAGCAAGTACAGTGGATTGGACTGAAGAGGATCTACTGTTCTTGTCAGGTCCCTAGCAGACTTGAACTAGATATGGCCGTGTGTGTAGGAAGCACAGTTCGTTTGTTCTCAACAAGCTCACTGTTCGGACCCCATAGGAAACACAGTAGAGTAGATGAGTGCTCTTTTCTCAAAAGCAGAGTGTGTTTCTTGTAAGGCGAGTTAGTGTTTGTTTCCCAGTCCTAAGTGGAGTTGTATCACATGCAGTTTTTGGTCCTACGAGCAAGAGTTGTTTTCCGGTAAGAAGAGTCACTATTGTGCTCCCATTGTCTTACACAGGGCAAATAGCACACGCGTCTGTTCCCAGCATGTACAGTGTATTGGACTGAAGAGGATCTACTGTTCTTGTCAGGTTCCTAAGCAGAGTTGAACTAGATATGGCCGTGTGTGTAGGAAGCACGGTTCTTTTGTTCTGAGCAAGCTCACTGTTCTGGCCCTATAGGAAACACAGTAGAGTAGAAGAGTGCTCTTTTCTCAAAAGCAGATTGTGTTTCTTGTAAGACGAGCTAGCGTTTGTTTCCCAGTCCCATATGGAGTTGAATCACATGCAGGTTCTGGTCCTACGAGCAAGAGTTGTTTTTTGGTAAGGAAAGTCACTATTGCGCTCCCATTGCCATACACAGTGCAAATAGCACTCGCTTCTGCTCCCAGCAAGTACAGTGTATCGGACTGAAGAGGAGCTACTGTTTTTGTCAGTTTCCTAAGCAGAGTTGATCGAGTTATGTCCCACGTGTGTAGGAAGCACATTTCTTTTGTTCTGAGCAAGCTCACTGTTTGGACCCCATAGGAAACACAGTAGAGTAGAAGAGTGCTCTTTTCTCTAAAGCAGAGTGTGTTTCTTGTAAGGCGAGCTAGCGTTTGTTTCCCAGTCCTAAATGGAGTTGAATCACATGCAGTTTCTGGTCCTACGAGCAAGAGTTGTTTTTTGGTAAGGAAAGTCACTATTGCGCTCCCATTGCCATACACAGTGCAAATAGCACTCGCGTCTGTTCCCAGCAAGTACAGTGTATCGGACTGAAGAGGAGCTACTGTTCTTGTCAGATTCCTAAGCAGAGTTGAACTAGATATGGCCCGTGTGTGTAGGAAGCACAGTTCTTTTGTTCTGAGCAAGCTCACTGTTTGGACCCCATAGGAAACTCAATAGAGTAGAAGAGTGCTCTTTTCTCAAAAGCAGAGTGTGTTTCTTGTAAGGCGAGCTAGCGTTTTTTTCCCAGTCCTAAATGGAGTTGAATCACATGCAGTTTCTGGTCCTACGAGCAAGAGTTGTTTTCTGGTAAGAAGAGTCAATATTGCGCTGCCATTGCCCTACACAGGACAAATAGCACTGGCGTCTGTTCCCAGCAAGTACAGTGTATTGGACTGAAGAGGAGCTACTGTTCTTGTCAGTTTCCTAAGCAGAGCTGAACTAGATATGGTCCGTGTGTGTAGGAAGCACAGTTCTTTTGTTCTGAGCAAGTTCACTGTTCGGACCTCTTAGGAAACACAATAGAGTAGAAGAGTGCTTTTTTCTCTAAATCAGAGTGTGTTTCTTGTAAGGCGAGTTAGTGTTTGTTTCCCAGTCCTAAGTGGAGTTGAATCACATGCAGTTTCTTGTCCTACGAGCAAGAGTTGTTTTCTGGTAAGAAGAGTCACTATTGTGCTCCCATTGTCTTACACAGGGCAAATAGCACACGCGTCTGTTCCCAGCATGTACAATGTATTGGACTGAAGAGGATCTACTGTTCTTGTCAGGTTCCTAAGCAGAGTTGAACTAGATATGGCCGTGTGTGTAGGAAGCACAGTTGTTTTGTTCTGAGCAAGCTCACTGTTCTGGCCCTACAGGAAACACAGTAGAGTAGAAGAGTGCTCTTTTCTCAAAAGCAGATTGTGTTTCTTGTAAGGGGAGCTAGCGTTTGTTTCCCATTCCTATATGGAGTTGAATCACATGCAGTTTCTGGTCCTACCAGCAAGAGTTGTTTTTTGGTAAGGAAAGACACTATTGTGCTCCAATTGCCATACACAGTGCAAATAGCACATGCGTCTGTTCCCAGCAAGTACAGTGTATCAGACTGAAGAGGAGCTACTGTTCTTCTCAGTTTCCTAAGCAGAGTTGAACTAGATATGGCCCGTGTGTGTAGGAAGCACAGTTCTTATGTTCCGAGCAAGCTCACTGTTCTGGCCTTATAGGAAACACAGTAGAGTAGAAGAGAGCACTTTTCTTAAAAGCAGAGTGTGTTTCTTGTAAGGCGTGCTCGCGTTTGTTTCCCAGTCCTAAATGGAGTTGAGTCACATGCAGTTTCTGGTCCTACGAGCAAGAGTTGTTTTCTGGTAAGAAGAGTCACTGTTGCGCTCCAAATGTCATATACAGTGCAAATAGCCCTCGCGTCTGTTCCCAGCAAGTACAGTGTATCGGACTGAATAGGAGCTACTGTTCTTGTCAGTTTCCTAAGCAGACTTGATCTAGATATGGCCGTGTGTGTAGGAAGCACAGTTTTTTTGTTCTGAGCAAGCTCACTGTTCGGAACACATAGGAAACACAGTAGAGTAGAAGAGTGCTCTTTTCTCAAAAGCAGAGTGTGTTTTTGGAAGTCGAGCTAGCGTTTGTTTCCCAGTCCTAAATGGAGTTGAGTCACATGCAGTTTTTTGTCCTACGAGCAAGAGTTGTTTTCTGGTAAGACGAGTCACTATTGTGCTCCAATTGCCATACCCAGTGCAAATAGCACTCGCGTCTGTTCCGAGCAAGTACAGTGTATTGGACTGAAGAGGATCTACTGTTCTTGTCAGGTTCCTAAGCAGAGTTGAACTACATATAGTCCGTGTGTGTAGGAAGCACAGTTGTTTTGTTCTGAGCAAGCTCACTGTTTAGACCCCATAGGAAACACAGTAGAGTAGAAGAGTGCTCTTTTCTCAAAAGCAGAGTGTGTTTCTTTTAAGGCGACCTAGCGTTTGTTTCCCAGTCCTAAATGGAGTGTAATCACATGCAGTTTCTGGTCCTACGAGCAAGAGTTGTTTTATGGTAAGAAGAGTCACTATTGCGCTGCCATTGCCATACACAGGACTAATAGCACTGTTGTCTGTTCCCAGCAGTATAGTGTATTGGACTGAAGAGGATCTACTGTTCTTGTCAGGTTCCTAAGCAGAATTGAACTAGATATGGCCGTGTGTGTAGGAAGCACAGTTCTTTTGTTCTGAGCAAGCTCACTGTTCGGACCCCATAGGAAGCACAGTGGAGTAGAAGTGTGCTCTTTTCTCAAAAGCAGAGTGTGTTTCTTGTAAGGCAAGCTTGCGTTTGTTTCCAGTCCTAAAGGGAGTGGAATCACATGCAGTTTCTTGTCCTACGAGCAAGAGTTGTTTTCTGGTAAGGAAAGTCACTATTGCGCTCCCATTGCCATACACAGTGCAAATAGCACATGCGTCTGTTCCCAGCAAGTACAGTGTATTGGAATGAAGAGGAGCTACTGTTCTTGTCAGGTTCCTAAGCAGAGTTGAACTCGATATGGCCCGTGTGTGTAGGAAGCACAGTTCTTATGTTCTGAGCAAGCTCACTGTTCTGGCCCTATAGGAAACACAGTAGAGTAGAAGAGTGCTCTTTTCTCTAATGCAGAGTGTGTTTCTTTTAAGGCGAGCTAGCGTTTGTTTCCCAGTCTTAAATGGAGTTGAGTCACATGCAGTTTTTTGTCCTATGAGCAAGAGTTGTTTTCTGGTAAGACGAGTCACTATTGTGCTCCAATTGCCATACACAGTGCAAATAGCACTCACGTCTGTTCCCCGCAAGTAAAGTGTATTGGACTGAAGAGGAGCTACTGTTCTTGTCAGTTTCCTAAGCAGAGTTGAACTATATATGGCCCGTATGTGTAGGAAGCACAGTTCTTTTGTTTTGAGCACGCTCACTGTTCGGACCCCATAGGAAACACAGTAGAGTAGAAGAGTGCTCTTTTCTCAAAAGGAGAGTGTGTTTCATGTAAGGCGAGCTAGCATTTGTTTCCCAGTCCTAAATGGAGATGAATCACATGCAGTTTCTGGAACTACCAGCAAGACTTGTTTTCTGGTAAGGAATGTCATTATTGTGCTCCCATTGCCATACCCAGTGCAAATAGCACTCGTGTCTGTTCCCAGCAAGTACAGTGTATGGGACTGAGGGAGGAGCTACTGTTCTTGTCAGTTTCCTAAGCAGAGTTGAACTAGATATGGCCCGTGTGTGTAGGAAGCACAGTTTTTATGTTCTGAGCAAGTCACTGTTCTGGCCCTATAGGAAACACAGTAGAGTAGACGAGTGCTCTTTTCTCAAAAGCGGAGTGTGTTTCTTGTAAGGCAAGCTAGCGTTTTTTTCCTAGTCCTAAATGGAGTTGAATCACATGCAGTTTCAGGTCCTACGATCAAGAGTTCTTTTCTGGTAAGGAAAGTCACTATTGTGCTCCCATTGCCATACACAGTGCAAATAGCCCTCCCATCTGTTTTCAGCAAGTACAGTGTATTGGACTGAAGAGGCGCTACTGTTCTTCTCAGATTCCTAAGCAGAGTTGAACTAGATATGGCCCGTGTGTGTAGGAAGCACAGTTCTTTTTTTCTGAGCAAGCTCACTGTTCTGTCCCTATGGGAAACACAGTAGAGTAGAAGAGTGCTCATTTCTTAAAAGCAGAGTGTGTTTCTTGTAAAGCGAGCTAGAGTTTGTTTCCCAGTCCTAAATGGAGTTGAATCACATGCAGTTTCTGGTCCACGAGCAAGAGTTGTTTTCTGGTAAGAAGAGTCACTATTGCGCTGCCATTGTCATACACAGGACAAATAGCACTGGCGTCTGTTCCCAGCAAGTACAGTGTATTGGACTGAAGAGGATCTACTGTTCTTGTCAGGTTCCTAAGCACACTTGAACTAGATATGGCCGTGTGAGTAGGAAGCACAGTTCTTTTGTTCTGAGCAAGCTCACTGTTCGGACCCCATAGGAAACACAGTAGAGTAGAAGAGTGCTTTTTTCTCAAAAGCAGAGTGTGTTTCTTTTAAGGTGAGCTAGCGTTTGTTTCCCATTCCTAAATGGAGTGAAATCACATGCAGTTTGTGTTCCTACGAGCAAGAGTTGTTTTCTGGTAAGGAAAGTCACTATTGTGCTCCCATTGCCATACACAGTGCAAATAGCCCTCCCACCTGTTCCCAGCAAGTACAGTGTATTGGACTGAAGAGGAGCTACTGTTCTTCTCAGTTTCCTAAGCAGAATTGAACTAAATATGGCCGTGTGTGTAGGAAGCACAGTTCTTTTGTTCTGAGCAAGCTCACTGTTCTGGCCCTATAGGAAACACAGTAGAGTAGAAGAGTGCTCTTTTCTCTAAAGCAGAGTGTGTTTCTTGTAAGGTGAGCTAGCGTTTGTTTTCCAGTCCTAAATGGAGTTGAATCACATGCAGTTTCTAGTCCTACGAGCAAGAGTTGTTTTATGGTAAGAAGAGTCACTTTTGCGCTGCCATTGCCATACACAGGACAAATAACAATGGCGTCTGTTCCAAGCAAGTACAGTGTATTGGACTAAAGAGGATCTACTGTTCTTGTCAGGTTCCTAAGCAGAATTGAACTATATATGGCCGTGTGTGTAGGAAGCAAAGATCTTTTGTTCTGAGCAAGTTCAGTGTTCGGACTCCATAGGAAACACAGTAGAGTAGAAGAGTGCTCTTTTCTCAAAAGCAGAGTGTGTTTCTTGTAAGGCGAGCTAGCGTTTGTTTCCCAGTCCTAAATGGAGTTGAGTCACATGCAGTATTTTGTCCTACGAGCAAGATTTGTTTTCTGGTAAGACGAGTCACTATTGTGCTCCAATTACCATACACAGTGCAAATAGCACTCGCGTCTCTTCCCCGCATGTACAGTGTATTGGACTGAAGAGGAGCTACTGTTCTTGTCAGTTTCCTAAGCAGAGTTGAACTAGATATGGCCCTTGTGTGTAGGAAGCACAGTTCTTTTGTTCTGAGCAAGCTCACTGTTCGGAACCCATAGGAAACACAGTAGAGTAGAAGAGTGTTCTTTTCTCAAAAGCATAGTGTGTTTCATGTAAGGCGAGCTAGCATTTGTTTCCCAGACCTAAATGGAGTTGAATCACATGGAGTTTCTGGTCCTACGAGCAAGAGTTGTTTTATGGTAAGGAAAGTCACTGTTGTGCTCCCATTGCCCTACACAAGGCAAATAGCACTCGCGTCTTTTCCCAGCAAGTACAGTGTATTGGACTGAATAGGAGCTACTGTTCTTGTTAATTTACTAAGCAGAGTTGAACTAGATATGGTCCGTGTGTGTAGGAAGCACAGTTCTTTTGTTCTGAGCAAGCTCACTGTTTGGACCCCATACGAAACACAGTAGAGTAGAAGAGTGCTCTTTTCTCTAAAGCAGAGTGTGTTTCTTGTAAGGTGAGCTACCGTTTGTTTCCCAGTCCTAAATGGAGTGGAATCACATGCAGTTTCTGGTCCTACGAGCAAGAGTTGTTTTCTGGTAAAGAAAGTCACTATTGTGCTCCCATTGCCATACACAGTGCAAATAGCCCTCCCGTCTTTGCCCAGCAAGTACAGTGTATTGGACTGAGAGGAGCTACTGTTCTTCTCAGTTTTCTAAGAAGAGTTGAACTAGGTATGGCCCGTGTGTGTAGGATGCACAGTTCTTTTTTTCTGAGCAAGCTCACTGTTCTGGCACTATAGGAAGAACAGTAGAGTAGAAGAGTGCTCTTTTCTCAAAAGCAGAGTGTGTTTCTTGGAAGTCGAGCTAGTGTTTGTTTCCCAGTCCTAAATGGAGTTGAGTCACATGCAGTTTTTGGTCCTACAAGCAAGAGTTGTTTTCTGGTAAGACGAGTCACTATTGTGCTCCAATTACCATACACAGTGCAAATAGCACTCGTGTCTGTTCCCCGCAAGTAAAGTGTATTGGACTGATGAGGAGCTACTGTTCTTGTCAGTTTCCTAAGGAGAGTTGAACTAGATATGGCACGTGTGTAGGAAGCATAGTTCTTTTGTTTTGAGCAAGCTCACTGTTCGGACCCCTTAGGAAACACAGTAGAGTAGAAGAGTGCTCTTTTCTCAAAAGCAGAGTGTGTTTCATGTAAGGCGAGCTAGCATTTGTTTCCCAGTCCTAAATGGAGTTGAATCACATGCAGTTTCTGGTACTACGAGCAAGAGTTGTTTTCTGGTAAGGAAAGTCACTATTGTGCTCCCATTGCCATACACAGTGCAAATAGCACTCGCGTCTGTTCCCAGAAAGTACAGTGTATCGGACTGAAGAGGAGCTACTGTTCTTGTCAGTTTCATAAGCAGAGTTGAACTAGATATGGCCCATGTGTAGGAAGCACAGTTCTTTTGTTCTGAGCAAGCTCACTGTTCGGACCCCATAGGAAACACAGTAGAGTTGAATTTTGCTCTTTTCTCAAAAGCAGAGTGTGTTTATTGTAAGGCGAGCTAGCGTTTGTTTCCCAGTCCTAAATGGATTTGAATCCCATGCAGTTTCTGGTCTTACAAGCAAGAGTTGTTTTCTGGTAAGGAAAGTAACTATTGAGCTCCCATTGCCATACACAGTGCAAATAGCACTCACGTCTGTTCCCAGCAAATACAGTGCATCGGACTGAAGAGGAGCTACTGTTCTTGTCAGTTTCCTAAGCAGAGTTGAACTGGAGATGGTCGGTGTGTGTAGGAAGCACAGTTCTTTTGTTCTGAGCAAGCTCACTGTTTGGACCCCATAGGAAACTCAGTAGAGTAGAAGAGTGCTCTTTTCTCAAAAGCAGAGTGTGTTTATTGTAAGGCGAGCTAGCGTTTTTTTCCCAGTCCTAAATGGAGTTGAATCACATGCAGTTTCTGGTCCTACGAGCAAGAGTTGTTTTCTGGTAAGAAGAGTCAATATTGCGCTGCCATTGCCCTACACAGGACAAATAGCACTGGCGTCTGTTCCCAGCAAGTACAGTGTATTGGACTGAATAGGAGCTACTGTTCTTGTCAATTTACTAAGCAGAGTTGAACTAGATATGGTCCGTGTGTGTAGGAAGCACAGTTCTTTTGTTCTGAGCAAGCTCACTGTTTGGACCGCACACGAAACACAGTAGAGTAGAAGAGTGCTCTTTTCTCTAAAGCAGAGTGTGTTTCTTGTAAGGCGAGCTACCGTTTGTTTCCCAGTCCTAAATGGAGTGGAATCACATGCAGTTTCTGGTCCTACGAGCAAGAGTTGTTTTCTGGTAAAGAAAGTCACTATTGTGCTCCCATTGCCATACACAGTGCAAATAGCCCTCCAGTCTTTGCCCAGCAAGTACAGTGTATTGCACTGAAGAGGAGCTACTGTTCTTCTCAGTTTTCTAAGAAGAGTTGAACTACGTATGGCCCGTGTGTGTAGGATGCACAGTTCTTTTTTTCTGAGCAAGCTCACTGTTCTGGCACTATAGGAAGAACAGTAGAGTAGAAGAGTGCTCTTTTCTCAAAAGCAGAGTGTGTTTCTTGGAAGTCGAGCTAGTGTTTGTTTCCCAGTCCTAAATGGAGTTGACTCACATGCAGTTTTTGGTCCTACAAGCAAGAGTTGTTTTCTGGTAAGACGAGTCACTATTGTGCTCCAATTACCATACACAGTGCAAATAGCACTCGTGTCTGTTCCCCGCAAGTAAAGTGTATTGGACTGATGAGGAGCTACTGTTCTTGTCAGTTTCCTAAGGAGAGTTGAACTAGATATGGCACGTGTGTAGGAAGCATAGTTCTTTTGTTTTGAGCAAGCTCACTGTTCGGACCCCTTAGGAAACACAGTAGAGTAGAAGAGTGCTCTTTTCTCAAAAGCAGAGTGTGTTTCATGTAAGGCGAGCTAGCATTTGTTTCCCAGTCCTAAATGGAGTTGAATCACATGCAGTTTCTGGTACTACGAGCAAGAGTTGTTTTCTGGTAAGGAAAGTCACTATTGTGCTCCCATTGCCATACACAGTGCAAATAGCACTCGCGTCTGTTCCCAGAAAGTACAGTGTATCGGACTGAAGAGGAGCTACTGTTCTTGTCAGTTTCCTAAGCAGAGTTGAACTAGATATGGCCCATGTGTAGGAAGCACAGTTCTTTTGTTCTGAGCAAGCTCACTGTTCGGACCCCATAGGAAACACAGTAGAGTTGAATTTTGCTCTTTTCTCAAAAGCAGAGTGTGTTTATTGTAAGGCGAGCTAGCGTTTGTTTCCCAGTCCTAAATGGAGTTGAATCCCATGCAGTTTCTGGTCTTACAAGCAAGAGTTGTTTTCTGGTAAGGAAAGTAACTATTGAGCTCCCATTGCCATACACAGTGCAAATAGCACTCACGTCTGTTCGCAGCAAATACAGTGCATCGGACTGAAGAGGAGCTACTGTTCTTGTCAGTTTCCTAAGCAGAGTTGAACTGGAGATGGTCGGTGTGTGTAGGAAGCACAGTTCTTTTGTTCTGAGCAAGCTCACTGTTTGGACCCCATAGGAAACTCAGTAGAGTAGAAGAGTGCTCTTTTCTCAAAAGCAGAGTGTGTTTCTTGTAAGGCGAGCTAGCGTTTTTTTCCCAGTCCTAAATGGAGTTGAATCACATGCAGTTTCTGGTCCTACGAGCAAGAGTTGTTTTCTGGTAAGAAGAGTCAATATTGCGCTGCCATTGCCCTACACAGTACAAATAGCACTGGCGTCTGTTCCCAGCAAGTACAGTGTATTGGACTGAAGAGGAGCTACTGTTCTTGTCAGTTTCCTAAGCAGAGCTGAACTAGATATGGTCCGTGTGTGTAGGAAGCACAGTTCTTTTGTTCTGAGCAAGCTCACTCTTTGGACCCAATAGGAAACACAGTAGAGTAGAAGAGTGCTCTTTTCTCAAAAGCAGAGTGTGTTTCTTGTAAGGCGAGCTAGCGTTTGTTTCCCAGTCCTAAATGGAGTTGAATCACATGCAGTTTCTGGTCCTACGAGCAAGAGTTGTTTTATGGTAAGAAGAGTCACTGTTGCGCTGCCATTGCCATACACAGGACAAATAGCACTGTTGTCTGTTCTCAGCAGTACAGTGTATTGGAATGAAGAGGATCTACTGTTCTTGTCAGGTTCCTAAGCAGAATTGAACTAGGTGTGACGGTGTGTGTAGGAATAACGTTTTTTTTTGTTCTGAGCAAGCTCACTGTTCAGACCTCATAGGAAACACAGTAGAGTAGAAGAGTGCTCTTTTCTCAAAAGCAGAGTGTGTTACTTGTAAGGAGAGCTAGCGTTTGTTTCCCAGTCCTAAATGGAGTTGAATCCCATGCAGTTTCTGGTCCTATGAGCAAGAGTTGTTTTCTGTTAAGAATAGTCAATATTGTGCTGCCATTGCCATACACAGGACAAATAGCACTGGAGTCTGTTCTCAGCAAGTACAGTGTATTGGACTGAACAGGATCTACTGTTCTTGTCAGGTTCCTAAGCAGAATTGAACTAGATATGGCCGTGTGTGTAGGAAGCACAGTTCTTTTGGTTTGAGCAAGTTCACTGTTCGGACCTCTTAGGAAACACAATAGAGTAGAAGAGTGCTTTTTTCTCTAAATCAGAGTGTGTTTCTTGTAAGGCGAGCTAGTGTTTGTTTCCCAGTCCTAAATGGAGTTGCCTCACATGCAGTTTCTGGTCCTACGAGCAAGAGTTGTTTTCTGTTAAGAAGAGTCACTATTGTGCTCCCATTGTCATACACAGGGCAAATATCACTCGCGTCTGTTCCCAGTATGCACAGTGTATTGGACTGAAGAGGATCTAATGTTCTTGTCAGGTTCCTAAGCAGAGTTGAACTAGATATGGCCGTGTGTGTAGGAAGCACAGTTCTTTTGTTCTGAGCAAGCTCACTGTTCTGGCCCTATAGGAAACACAGTAGAGTAGAAGAGTGCTCTTTTCTCAAAAGCACAGTGTGTTTCTTGTAAGGCGAGCTAGCGTTTGTTTTCCAGTCCTAAATGGAGTGGAATCACATGCAGTTTCTGGTCCTATGAGCAAGAGTTGTTTTCTGGTAAGGAAAGTCACTATTGCGCTCCCATTGCCATACACAGTGCAAATAGCACATGCGTCTGTTCCCAGCAAGTACATTGTATCAGACTGAAGAGGAGCTACTGTTCTTGTCAGTTTCCTAAGCAGAGTTGAACTAGATATGGCCCGTGTGTGTAGGAAGCACAGTTCTTATGTTCTGAGCAAGCTCACTGTTCTGGCCCTATAGGAAACACAGTAGAGTAGAAGAGTGCACTTTTCTTAAAAGCAGAGTGTGTTTCTTGTAAGGCAAGCTCGTGTTTGTTTCCCAGTCCTAAATGGAGTTGAGTCACATGCAGTTTTTGGTCCTACGAGCAAGAATTGTTTTCTGGTAAGAAGAGTCACTGTTGTGCTCCAAATGTCATATACAGTGCAAATAGCACTCGCGTCTTTTCCCAGCAAGTACAGTGTATCGGACTGAATAGGAGCTACTGTTCTTGTCAGGTTCCTAAGCAGACTTGAAATAGATATGGCCGTGTGTGTAGGAAGCACAGTTTTTTTGTTCTGAGCAAACTCACTGTTCGGAACACATTGGAAACACAGTAGAGTAGAAGAGTGCTCTTTTCTCAAAAGCAGAGTGTGTTTATGGAAGGCGAGGTAGCGTTTGTTTCCCAGTCCTAAATGGAGTTGAGTCACAAGCAGTTTTTTGTCCTACAAGCAAGAGTTGTTTTCTTTTAAGACAGGTCACTATTGTGCTCCAATTGCCATACAGAGTGCAAATAGCACTCGCGTCTGTTCCGAGCAAGTACAGTGTATTGGACTGAAGAGGAGCTGCTGTTCTTGTCAGTTTCCTAAGCAGAGTTGAACTAGATATGGCCCATGTATGTAGGAAGCACAGTTCTTTTTTTCTGAGCAAGCTCACTGTTTGGACCCATAGGAAACACAGTAGAGTAGAAGAGTGCTCTTTTCTCAAAAGCAGAGTGTGTTTCACGTAAGGCGAGCTAGCATTTGTTTCCCAGTCCTAAATGGAGTTGATTCACATGCAGTTTCTGGTCCTACGAGCATGAGTTGTTTTCTGGTAAGGAAAGTCACTATTGCGCTCCCATTGCCATACACAGTGCAAATAGCCCTCCCGTCTGTTCCCAGCAAGTACAGTGTATCGGACTGAAGAGGATCTACTGTTCTTGTCAGGTTCCTAAGCAGACTTGAACTAGATGTGGCCGTGTTTGTAGGAAGCACAGTTTTTTTATTCTGAGCAAGCTCACTGTTCGGAACACATAGGAAACAGTAGAGTAGAAGAGTGCTCTTTCCTCAAAAGCAGAGTGTGTTTCTTGGAAGGCGAGCTAGTGTTTGTTTCCCAGTCCTAAATGGAGTTGAGTCACATGCAGTTTTTTGTCCTACGAGCAAGAGTTGTTTTCTGGTAAGACGAGTCACTATTGTGCTCCAATTGCCATACACAGTGCAAATAGCACTCGCGTCTGTTCCGAGCAAGTACAGTGTATTGGACTGAAGAGGAGCTACTGTTCTTGTCAGTTTCCTAAGCAGAGTTGAACTAGATATGGCCCGAGTGTAGGAAGCACAGTTCTTTTCTTCTGAGCAAGCTCAGTGTTCTGGCCCTATAGGAAACACAGTAGAGTAGAAGAGTGCTCTTTTCTCTAAAGCAGATAGTGTTTCTTGTAAGGCGAGCTAACGTTTGTTTCCCAGTCCTAAATGGAGTGTAATCACATGCAGTTTCTGGTCCTACGAGCAAGAGTTGTTTTCTGGTAAGAAGAGTCACTATTGTGCTCCCTTTGGCATACACAGGGCAAATAGCACACGCGTCTGTTCCCAGCATGTACAATGTATTGGACTGAAGAGGATCTACTGTTCTTGTCAGGTTCCTAAGCAGAGTTGAACTAGAAATGGCCGTGTGTGTAGGAAGCACAGTTGTTTTGTTCTGAGCAAGCTCACTGTTCTGGCCCTACAGGAAACACAGTAGAGTAGAAGAGTGCTCTTTTCTCAAAAGCAGATTGTGTTTCTTGTAAGGGGAGCTAGCGTTTGTTTCCCATTCCTATATGGAGTTGAATCACATGCAGTTTCTGGTCCTACGAGCAAGAGTTGTTTTTTGGAAAGGAAAGACACTATTGTGCTCCAATTGCCATACACAGTGCAAATAGCACATGCGTCTGTTCCCAGCAAGTACAGTGTATCAGACTGAAGAGGAGCTACTGTTCTTGTCAGTTTCCTAAGCAGAGTTGAACCAGATATGGCCCGTGTGTGTAGGAAGCACAGTTCTTATGTTCCGAGCAAGCTCACTGTTCTGGCCTTATAGGAAACACAGTAGAGTAGAAGAGTGCACTTTTCTTAAAAGCAGAGTGTGTTTCTTGTAAGGCGAGCTCGCGTTTGTTTCCCAGTCCTAAATGGAGTTGAGTCACATGCAGTTTCTGGTCCTACGAGCAAGAGTTGTTTTCTGGTAAGAAGAGTCACTGTTGCGCTCCAAATGTCATATACAGTGCAAATAGCACTCGCGTCTGTTCCCAGCAAGTACAGTGTATCGGAGTGAATAGGAGCTACTGTTCTTGTCAGTTTCCTAAGCAGACTTGATCTAGATATGGCCGTGTGTGTAGGAAGCACAGTTTTTTTGTTCTGAGCAAGCTCACTGTTCGGAACACATAGGAAACACAGTAGAGTAGAAGAGTGCTCTTTTCTCAAAAGCAGAGTGTGTTTTTGGAAGTCGAGCTAGCATTTGTTTCCCAGTCCTAAATGGAGTTGAGTCACATGCAGTTTTTTGTCTTACGAGCAAGAGTTGTTTTCTGGTAAGACGAGTCACTATTGTGCTCCAATTGCCATACACAGTGCAAATAGCACTCGCGTCTGTTCCGAGCAAGTACAGTGTATTGGACTGAAGAGGAGCTACTGTTCTTGTCAGTTTCCTAAGCAGAGTTGAACTAGATATCGCCCGAGTGTAGGAAGCACAGTTCTTTTCTTCTGAGCAAGCTCACTGTTCTGGCCCTATAGGAAACACAGTAGAGGAGAAGAGTGCTCTTTTCTCTAAAGCAGAGTGTGTTTCTTGTAAGGCGAGCTAGCGTTTGTTTCCCAGTCCTAAATGGAGTGTAATCACATGCAGTTTCTGGTCCTACGAGTAAGAGTTGTTTTATGGTAAGAAGAGTCACTATTGTGCTGCCATTGCCATACACAGGACTAATAGCACTGTTGTCTGTTCCCAGCAGTATAGTGTATTGGTCTGAAGAGGATCTACTGTTCTTGTCAGGTTCCTAAGCAGAATTGAACTAGATATGGCCGTGTGTGTAGGAAGCACAGTTCTTTTGTTCTGAGCAAGTTCACTCTTCGGACCTCTTAGGAAACACAATAGAGTAGAAGAGTGCTTTTTTCTCTAAATCAGAGTGTGTTTCTTGTAAGGCGAGTTAGTGTTTGTTTCCCAGTCCTAAGTGGAGTTGAATCACATGCAGTTTCTGGTCCTACGAGCAAGAGTTGTTTTCTGGTAAGAAGAGTCACTATTGTGCTCCCATTGTCATACACAGGGCAAATAGCACACGCGTCTGTTTACAGCATGTACAGTGTATTGGACTGAAGAGGATCTACTGTTCTTGTCAGGTTCCTAAGCACAGTTGAACTAGATTTGGCCGTGTGTGTAGGACGCACAGTTCTTTTGTTCTGAGCAAGCTCACTGTTCTGGCCCTATAGGAAACACAGTAGAGTAGAAGAGTGCTCTTTTCTCAAAAGCAGGGTGTGTTTCATGTAAGGCGAGCTAGCATTTGTTTCCCAGTCCTAAATGGAGTTGAATCACATGCAGTTTCTGGTCCTACGAGCAAGAGTTGTTTTCTGGTAAGGAAAGTCACTATTGCACTCCCATTGCCATACACAGTGCAAATAGCCCTCCAGTCTGTTCCCAGCAAGTACAGTGTATCGGACTGAAGAGGGTCTACTGTTCTTGTCAGGTTCCTAAGCACAGTTGAACTAGATTTGGCCGTGTGTGTAGGAAGCACAGTTCTTTTGTTCTGAGCAAGCTCACTGTTCTGGCCCTATAGGAAACACAGTAGAGTAGAAGAGTGCTCTTTTCTCAAAAGCAGGGTGTGTTTCATGTAAGGCGAGCTAGCATTTGTTTCCCAGTCCTAAATGGAGTGGAATCACATGCAGTTTCTGGTCCTACGAGCAAGAGTTGTTTTCTGGTAAGAAGAGTCACTGTTGCGCTCCAAATGTCATATACAGTGCAAATAGCACTCGCGTCTGTTCCCAGCAAGTACAGTGTATCGGACTGAATAGGAGCTACTGTTCTTGTCAGTTTCCTAAGCAGACTTGATCTAGATATGGCCGTGTGTGTAGGAAGCACAGTTTTTTTGTTCTGAGCAAGCTCACTGTTCGGAACACATACGAAACACAGTAGAGTAGAAGAGTGCTCTTTTCTCAAAAGCAGAGTGTGTTTTTGGAAGTCGAGCTAGCGTTTGTTTCCCAGTCCTAAATGGAGTTGAGTCACATGCAGTTTTTTGTCTTACGAGCAAGAGTTGTTTTCTGGTAAGACGAGTCACTATTGTGCTCCAATTGCCATACACAGTGCAAATAGCACTCGCGTCTGTTCCGAGCAAGTACAGTGTATTGGACTGAAGAGGAGCTACTGTTCTTGTCAGTTTCCTAAGCAGAGTTGAACTAGATATGGCCCGACTATAGGAAGCACAGTTCTTTTCTTCTGAGCAAGCTCACTGTTCTGGCCCTATAGGAAACACAGTATAGTAGAAGAGTGCTCTTTTCTCTAAAGCAGAGTGTGTTTCTTGTAAGGCGAGCTAGCGTTTGTTTCCCAGTCCTAAATGGAGTGTAATCACATGCAGTTTCTGGTCCTACGAGCAAGAGTTGTTTTATGGTAAGAAGAGTCACTATTGCGCTGCCATTGCCATACACAGGACTAATAGCACTGTTGTCTGTTCCCAGCAGTATAGTGTATTGGACTGAAGAGGATCTACTGTTCTTGTCAGGTTCCTAAGCAGAATTGAACTAGATATGGCCGTGTGTGTAGGAAGCACAGTTCTATTGTTCTGAGCAAGCTCACTGTTCGGACCCCATAGGAAGCACAGTAGAGTAGAAGTGTGCTCTTTTCTCAAAAGCAGAGTGTGTTTCTTGTAAGGCGAGCTAGCGTTTGTTTCCCAGTCCTAAATGGAGTTGAATCACATGCAGTTTCTGGTCCTACGAGCAAGAGTTGTTTTATGGTAAGAAGAGTCACTGTTGCGCTGCCATTGCCATACACAGGACAAATAGCACTGTTGTCTGTTCTCAGCAGTACAGTGTATTGGAATGAAGAGGATCTACTGTTCTTGTCAGGTTCCTAAGCAGAATTGAACTAGGTGTGACGGTGTGTGTAGGAATAACGTTTTTTTTTGTTCTGAGCAAGCTCACTGTTCAGACCTCATAGGAAACACAGTAGAGTAGAAGAGTGCTCTTTTCTCAAAAGCAGAGTGTGTTACTTGTAAGGAGAGCTAGCGTTTGTTTCCCAGTCCTAAATGGAGTTGAATCCCATGCAGTTTCTGGTCCTATGAGCAAGAGTTGTTTTCTGTTAAGAATAGTCAATATTGTGCTGCCATTGCCATACACAGGACAAATAGCACTGGAGTCTGTTCTCAGCAAGTACAGTGTATTGGACTGAACAGGATCTACTGTTCTTGTCAGGTTCCTAAGCAGAATTGAACTAGATATGGCCGTGTGTGTAGGAAGCACAGTTCTTTTGGTTTGAGCAAGTTCACTGTTCGGACCTCTTAGGAAACACAATAGAGTAGAAGAGTGCTTTTTTCTCTAAATCAGAGTGTGTTTCTTGTAAGGCGAGCTAGTGTTTGTTTCCCAGTCCTAAATGGAGTTGCCTCACATGCAGTTTCTGGTCCTACGAGCAAGAGTTGTTTTCTGTTAAGAAGAGTCACTATTGTGCTCCCATTGTCATACACAGGGCAAATATCACTCGCGTCTGTTCCCAGTATGCACAGTGTATTGGACTGAAGAGGATCTAATGTTCTTGTCAGGTTCCTAAGCAGAGTTGAACTAGATATGGCCGTGTGTGTAGGAAGCACAGTTCTTTTGTTCTGAGCAAGCTCACTGTTCTGGCCCTATAGGAAACACAGTAGAGTAGAAGAGTGCTCTTTTCTCAAAAGCACAGTGTGTTTCTTGTAAGGCGAGCTAGCGTTTGTTTTCCAGTCCTAAATGGAGTGGAATCACATGCAGTTTCTGGTCCTATGAGCAAGAGTTGTTTTCTGGTAAGGAAAGTCACTATTGCGCTCCCATTGCCATACACAGTGCAAATAGCACATGCGTCTGTTCCCAGCAAGTACATTGTATCAGACTGAAGAGGAGCTACTGTTCTTGTCAGTTTCCTAAGCAGAGTTGAACTAGATATGGCCCGTGTGTGTAGGAAGCACAGTTCTTATGTTCTGAGCAAGCTCACTGTTCTGGCCCTATAGGAAACACAGTAGAGTAGAAGAGTGCACTTTTCTTAAAAGCAGAGTGTGTTTCTTGTAAGGCAAGCTCGTGTTTGTTTCCCAGTCCTAAATGGAGTTGAGTCACATGCAGTTTTTGGTCCTACGAGCAAGAATTGTTTTCTGGTAAGAAGAGTCACTGTTGTGCTCCAAATGTCATATACAGTGCAAATAGCACTCGCGTCTTTTCCCAGCAAGTACAGTGTATCGGACTGAATAGGAGCTACTGTTCTTGTCAGGTTCCTAAGCAGACTTGAAATAGATATGGCCGTGTGTGTAGGAAGCACAGTTTTTTTGTTCTGAGCAAACTCACTGTTCGGAACACATTGGAAACACAGTAGAGTAGAAGAGTGCTCTTTTCTCAAAAGCAGAGTGTGTTTATGGAAGGCGAGGTAGCGTTTGTTTCCCAGTCCTAAATGGAGTTGAGTCACAAGCAGTTTTTTGTCCTACAAGCAAGAGTTGTTTTCTTTTAAGACAGGTCACTATTGTGCTCCAATTGCCATACAGAGTGCAAATAGCACTCGCGTCTGTTCCGAGCAAGTACAGTGTATTGGACTGAAGAGGAGCTGCTGTTCTTGTCAGTTTCCTAAGCAGAGTTGAACTAGATATGGCCCATGTATGTAGGAAGCACAGTTCTTTTTTTCTGAGCAAGCTCACTGTTTGGACCCATAGGAAACACAGTAGAGTAGAAGAGTGCTCTTTTCTCAAAAGCAGAGTGTGTTTCACGTAAGGCGAGCTAGCATTTGTTTCCCAGTCCTAAATGGAGTTGATTCACATGCAGTTTCTGGTCCTACGAGCATGAGTTGTTTTCTGGTAAGGAAAGTCACTATTGCGCTCCCATTGCCATACACAGTGCAAATAGCCCTCCCGTCTGTTCCCAGCAAGTACAGTGTATCGGACTGAAGAGGATCTACTGTTCTTGTCAGGTTCCTAAGCAGACTTGAACTAGATGTGGCCGTGTTTGTAGGAAGCACAGTTTTTTTATTCTGAGCAAGCTCACTGTTCGGAACACATAGGAAACAGTAGAGTAGAAGAGTGCTCTTTCCTCAAAAGCAGAGTGTGTTTCTTGGAAGGCGAGCTAGTGTTTGTTTCCCAGTCCTAAATGGAGTTGAGTCACATGCAGTTTTTTGTCCTACGAGCAAGAGTTGTTTTCTGGTAAGACGAGTCACTATTGTGCTCCAATTGCCATACACAGTGCAAATAGCACTCGCGTCTGTTCCGAGCAAGTACAGTGTATTGGACTGAAGAGGAGCTACTGTTCTTGTCAGTTTCCTAAGCAGAGTTGAACTAGATATGGCCCGAGTGTAGGAAGCACAGTTCTTTTCTTCTGAGCAAGCTCACTGTTCTGGCCCTATAGGAAACACAGTAGAGTAGAAGAGTGCTCTTTTCTCTAAAGCAGATAGTGTTTCTTGTAAGGCGAGCTAACGTTTGTTTCCCAGTCCTAAATGGAGTGTAATCACATGCAGTTTCTGGTCCTACGAGCAAGAGTTGTTTTCTGGTAAGAAGAGTCACTATTGTGCTCCCTTTGGCATACACAGGGCAAATAGCACACGCGTCTGTTCCCAGCATGTACAATGTATTGGACTGAAGAGGATCTACTGTTCTTGTCAGGTTCCTAAGCAGAGTTGAACTAGAAATGGCCGTGTGTGTAGGAAGCACAGTTGTTTTGTTCTGAGCAAGCTCACTGTTCTGGCCCTACAGGAAACACAGTAGAGTAGAAGAGTGCTCTTTTCTCAAAAGCAGATTGTGTTTCTTGTAAGGGGAGCTAGCGTTTGTTTCCCATTCCTATATGGAGTTGAATCACATGCAGTTTCTGGTCCTACGAGCAAGAGTTGTTTTTTGGAAAGGAAAGACACTATTGTGCTCCAATTGCCATACACAGTGCAAATAGCACATGCGTCTGTTCCCAGCAAGTACAGTGTATCAGACTGAAGAGGAGCTACTGTTCTTGTCAGTTTCCTAAGCAGAGTTGAACCAGATATGGCCCGTGTGTGTAGGAAGCACAGTTCTTATGTTCCGAGCAAGCTCACTGTTCTGGCCTTATAGGAAACACAGTAGAGTAGAAGAGTGCACTTTTCTTAAAAGCAGAGTGTGTTTCTTGTAAGGCGAGCTCGCGTTTGTTTCCCAGTCCTAAATGGAGTTGAGTCACATGCAGTTTCTGGTCCTACGAGCAAGAGTTGTTTTCTGGTAAGAAGAGTCACTGTTGCGCTCCAAATGTCATATACAGTGCAAATAGCACTCGCGTCTGTTCCCAGCAAGTACAGTGTATCGGAGTGAATAGGAGCTACTGTTCTTGTCAGTTTCCTAAGCAGACTTGATCTAGATATGGCCGTGTGTGTAGGAAGCACAGTTTTTTTGTTCTGAGCAAGCTCACTGTTCGGAACACATAGGAAACACAGTAGAGTAGAAGAGTGCTCTTTTCTCAAAAGCAGAGTGTGTTTTTGGAAGTCGAGCTAGCATTTGTTTCCCAGTCCTAAATGGAGTTGAGTCACATGCAGTTTTTTGTCTTACGAGCAAGAGTTGTTTTCTGGTAAGACGAGTCACTATTGTGCTCCAATTGCCATACACAGTGCAAATAGCACTCGCGTCTGTTCCGAGCAAGTACAGTGTATTGGACTGAAGAGGAGCTACTGTTCTTGTCAGTTTCCTAAGCAGAGTTGAACTAGATATCGCCCGAGTGTAGGAAGCACAGTTCTTTTCTTCTGAGCAAGCTCACTGTTCTGGCCCTATAGGAAACACAGTAGAGGAGAAGAGTGCTCTTTTCTCTAAAGCAGAGTGTGTTTCTTGTAAGGCGAGCTAGCGTTTGTTTCCCAGTCCTAAATGGAGTGTAATCACATGCAGTTTCTGGTCCTACGAGTAAGAGTTGTTTTATGGTAAGAAGAGTCACTATTGTGCTGCCATTGCCATACACAGGACTAATAGCACTGTTGTCTGTTCCCAGCAGTATAGTGTATTGGTCTGAAGAGGATCTACTGTTCTTGTCAGGTTCCTAAGCAGAATTGAACTAGATATGGCCGTGTGTGTAGGAAGCACAGTTCTTTTGTTCTGAGCAAGTTCACTCTTCGGACCTCTTAGGAAACACAATAGAGTAGAAGAGTGCTTTTTTCTCTAAATCAGAGTGTGTTTCTTGTAAGGCGAGTTAGTGTTTGTTTCCCAGTCCTAAGTGGAGTTGAATCACATGCAGTTTCTGGTCCTACGAGCAAGAGTTGTTTTCTGGTAAGAAGAGTCACTATTGTGCTCCCATTGTCATACACAGGGCAAATAGCACACGCGTCTGTTTACAGCATGTACAGTGTATTGGACTGAAGAGGATCTACTGTTCTTGTCAGGTTCCTAAGCACAGTTGAACTAGATTTGGCCGTGTGTGTAGGACGCACAGTTCTTTTGTTCTGAGCAAGCTCACTGTTCTGGCCCTATAGGAAACACAGTAGAGTAGAAGAGTGCTCTTTTCTCAAAAGCAGGGTGTGTTTCATGTAAGGCGAGCTAGCATTTGTTTCCCAGTCCTAAATGGAGTTGAATCACATGCAGTTTCTGGTCCTACGAGCAAGAGTTGTTTTCTGGTAAGGAAAGTCACTATTGCACTCCCATTGCCATACACAGTGCAAATAGCCCTCCAGTCTGTTCCCAGCAAGTACAGTGTATCGGACTGAAGAGGGTCTACTGTTCTTGTCAGGTTCCTAAGCACAGTTGAACTAGATTTGGCCGTGTGTGTAGGAAGCACAGTTCTTTTGTTCTGAGCAAGCTCACTGTTCTGGCCCTATAGGAAACACAGTAGAGTAGAAGAGTGCTCTTTTCTCAAAAGCAGGGTGTGTTTCATGTAAGGCGAGCTAGCATTTGTTTCCCAGTCCTAAATGGAGTGGAATCACATGCAGTTTCTGGTCCTACGAGCAAGAGTTGTTTTCTGGTAAGAAGAGTCACTGTTGCGCTCCAAATGTCATATACAGTGCAAATAGCACTCGCGTCTGTTCCCAGCAAGTACAGTGTATCGGACTGAATAGGAGCTACTGTTCTTGTCAGTTTCCTAAGCAGACTTGATCTAGATATGGCCGTGTGTGTAGGAAGCACAGTTTTTTTGTTCTGAGCAAGCTCACTGTTCGGAACACATACGAAACACAGTAGAGTAGAAGAGTGCTCTTTTCTCAAAAGCAGAGTGTGTTTTTGGAAGTCGAGCTAGCGTTTGTTTCCCAGTCCTAAATGGAGTTGAGTCACATGCAGTTTTTTGTCTTACGAGCAAGAGTTGTTTTCTGGTAAGACGAGTCACTATTGTGCTCCAATTGCCATACACAGTGCAAATAGCACTCGCGTCTGTTCCGAGCAAGTACAGTGTATTGGACTGAAGAGGAGCTACTGTTCTTGTCAGTTTCCTAAGCAGAGTTGAACTAGATATGGCCCGACTATAGGAAGCACAGTTCTTTTCTTCTGAGCAAGCTCACTGTTCTGGCCCTATAGGAAACACAGTATAGTAGAAGAGTGCTCTTTTCTCTAAAGCAGAGTGTGTTTCTTGTAAGGCGAGCTAGCGTTTGTTTCCCAGTCCTAAATGGAGTGTAATCACATGCAGTTTCTGGTCCTACGAGCAAGAGTTGTTTTATGGTAAGAAGAGTCACTATTGCGCTGCCATTGCCATACACAGGACTAATAGCACTGTTGTCTGTTCCCAGCAGTATAGTGTATTGGACTGAAGAGGATCTACTGTTCTTGTCAGGTTCCTAAGCAGAATTGAACTAGATATGGCCGTGTGTGTAGGAAGCACAGTTCTATTGTTCTGAGCAAGCTCACTGTTCGGACCCCATAGGAAGCACAGTAGAGTAGAAGTGTGCTCTTTTCTCAAAAGCAGAGTGTGTTTCTTGTAAGGCGAGCTTGCGTTTGTTTCCAGTCCTAAATGAAGTGGAATCACATGCAGTTTCTTGTCCTACGAGCAAGAGTTGTTTTCTGGTAAGGAAAGTCACTATTGCGCTCCCATTGCCATACACAGTGCAAATAGCACATGCGTCTGTTCCCAGCAAGTACAGTGTATTGGAATGAAGAGGAGCTACTGTTCTTGTCAGGTTCCTAAGCAGAGTTGAACTCGATATGGCCCGTGTGTGTAGGAAGCACAGTTCTTATGTTCTGAGCAAGCTCACTGTTCTGGCCCTATAGGAAACACAGTAGAGTAGAAGAGTGCTCTTTTCTCTAATGCAGAGTGTGTTTCTTTCAAGGCGAGCTAGCGTTTGTTTCCCAGTCTTAAATGGAGTTGAGTCACATGCAGTTTTTTGTCCTATGAGCAAGAGTTGTTTTCTGGTAAGACGAGTCACTATTGTGCTCCAATTGCCATACACAGTGCAAATAGCACTCACGTCTGTTCCCCGCAAGTAAAGTGTATTGGACTGAAGAGGAGCTACTGTTCTTGTCAGTTTCCTAAGCAGAGTTGAACTATATATGGCCCGTATGTGTAGGAAGCACAGTTCTTTTGTTCTGAGCACGCTCACTGTTCGGACCCCATAGGAAACACAGTAGAGTAGAAGAGTGCTCTTTTCTCAAAAGGAGAGTGTGTTTCATGTAAGGCGAGCTAGCATTTGTTTCCCAGTCCTAAATGGAGATGAATCACATGCAGTTTCTGGAACTACCAGCAAGACTTGTTTTCTGGTGAGGAATGTCACTATTGTGCTCCCATTGCCATACACAGTGCAAATAGCACTCGCGTCTGTTCCCAGCAAGTACAGTGTATGGGACTGAGGGAGGAGCTACTGTTCTTGTCAGTTTCCTAAGCAGAGTTGAACTAGATATGGCCCGTGTGTGTAGGAGGCAGAGTTTTTTTTTCTGAGCAAGCTCACTGTTCGGACCCTATAGGAAACACAGTAGAGTAGAAGAGTGCTCTTTTCTCAAAAGCAGAGTGTGTTTCTTGTAAGGCGAGCTAGCATTTGTTTCCAAGTCCTAAATTGAGTTGAATCACATGCAGTTTCTGGTCCTACGAGCAAGCGTTGTTTTCTGGTAAGGAAAGTCACTATTGCGCTCCCATTGCATACACAGTGCAAATAGCACTCGCGTCTGTTCCCAGCATGTGCAGTGTATGGGACTGAAAAGGAGCTACTGTTCTTGTAAGTTTCCTAAGCAGAGTTGAAGTAGATTTGGCCCGTGTGTGTAGGAAGCACAGTTCTTATGTTCTGAGCAAGTCACTGTTCTGGCCCTATAGGAAACACAGTAGAGTAGAAGAGTGCTCTTTTCTCAAAAGCGGAGTGTGTTTCTTGTAAGGCGAGCTACCGTTTTTTTCCTAATCCTAAATGGAGTTGAATCACATGCAGTTTCAGGTCCTACGATCAAGAGTTCTTTTCTGGTAAGGAAAGTCACATTGCGCTCCCATTGCCATACACAGTGCAAATAGCACTCGCGTCTGTTCCCAGCAAGTACAGTGTATTGGACTGGATAGGTGCTACTGTTCTTGTCAGTTTCCTAAGCAGAGTTGAACTAGATATGGCCCGAGTGTGTAGGAAGCACAGTTCTTTTGTTCTGAGCAAGCTCACTGTTTGGACCCCATAGGAAACACAGTAGAGTAGAAGAGTGCTCTTTTCTCTAAAGCAGAGTGTATTTCTTGGAAGGCGTGCTAGCGTTTGTTTCGCAGTCCTAAATGGAGTTGAATCCCATGCAGTTTCTGGTACTACGAGCAAGAGTTGTTTTATGGTAAGAAGAGTCACTATTGCACTGCCATTGCCATACACAGGACAAATAGCACTGGCATCTGTTCGCAACAAGTACAGTGTATTGGGCTGAGGAGGATCTACTGTTCTTGTCAGGTTCCTAAGCAGAGTTGAACTAGATATGGCCCTTGTGTGTAGGAAGCACAGTTCTTTTGTTCTGAGCAAGCTCACTGTTCGGACCCCATAGGAAACACAGTAGAGTAGAAGAGTGCTCTTTTCTCAAAAGCATAGTGTGTTTCATGTAAGGCGAGCTAGCATTTGTTTCCCAGACCTAAATGGACTTGAATCACATGGAGTTTCTGGTCCTACGAGCAAGAGATGTTTTATGGTAAGGAAAGTCACTGTTGTGCTCCCATTGCCCTACACAAGGCAAATAGCACTCGCGTCTTTTCCCAGCAAGTACAGTGTATTGGACTGAATAGGAGCTACTGTTCTTGTCAATTTACTAAGCAGAGTTGAACTAGATATGGTCCGTGTGTGTAGGAAGCACAGTTCTTTTGTTCTGAGCAAGCTCACTGTTTGGACCCCATAGGAAACACAGTAGAGTAGAAGAGTGCTCTTTTCTCTAAAGCAGAGTGTGTTTCTTGTACGGTGAGCTACCGTTTGTTTCCCAGTCCTAAATGGAGTGGAATCACATGCAGTTTCTGGTTCTATGAGCAAGAGTTGTTTTCTGATAAAGAAAGTCACTATTGTGCTCCCATTGCCATACACAGTGCAAATAGCCCTCCCGTCTTTGCCCAGCAAGTACAGTGTATTGGACTGAAGAGGAGCTACTGTTCTTCTCAGTTTTCTAAGAAGAGTTGAACTAGGTATGGCCCGTGTGTGTTGGATGCACAGTTCTTTTTTTCTGAGCAAGCTCACTGTTCTGGCACTATAGGAAGAACAGTAGAGTAGAAGAGTGCTCTTTTCTCAAAAGCAGAGTGTGTTTCTTGGAAGTCGAGCTAGTGTTTGTTTCCCAGTCCTAAATGGAGTTGAGTCACATGCAGTTTTTGGTCCTACGAGCAAGAGTTGTTTTCTGGTAAGACGAGTCACTATTGTGCTCCAATTACCATACACAGTGCAAATAGCATTCGTGTCTGTTCCCCGCAAGTAAAGTGTATTGGACTGATGAGGAGCTACTGTTCTTGTCAGTTTCCTAAGGAGAGTTGAACTAGATATGGCACGTGTGTAGGAAGCATAGTTCTTTTGTTTTGAGCAAGCTCACTGTTCGGACCCCTTAGGAAACACAGTAGAGTAGAAGAGTGCTCTTTTCTCAAAAGCAGAGTGTGTTTCATGTAAGGCGAGCTAGCATTTGTTTCCCAGTCCTAAATGGAGTTGAATCACATGCAGTTTCTGGTTCTACGAGCAAGAGTTGTTTTCTGGTAAGGAAAGTCACTATTGTGCTCCCATTGCCATACACAGTGCAAATAGCACTCGCGTCTGTTCCCAGAAAGTACAGTGTATCGGACTGAAGAGGAGCTACTGTTCTTGTCAGTTTCCTAAGCAGAGTTGAACTAGATATGGCCCATGTGTAGGAAGCACAGTTCTTTTGTTCTGAGCAAGCTCACTGTTCGGACCCCATAGGAAACACAGTAGAGTTGAATTTTGCTCTTTTCTCAAAATTAGAGTGTGTTTATTGTAAGGCGAGCTAGCGTTTGTTTCCCAGTCCTAAATGGAGTTGAATCCCATGCAGTTTCTGGTCTTACAAGCAAGAGTTGTTTTCTGGTAAGGAAAGTAACTATTGAGCTCCCATTGCCATACACAGTGCAAATAGCACTCACGTCTGTTCCCAGCAAATACAGTGCATCGGACTGAAGAGGAGCTACTGTTCTTGTCAGTTTCCTAAGCAGAGTTGAACTGGAGATGGTCGGTGTGTGTAGGAAGCACAGTTCTTTTGTTCTGAGCAAGCTCACTGTTTGGACCCCATAGGAAACTCAATAGAGTAGAAGAGTGCTCTTTTCTCAAAAGCAGAGTGTGTTTCTTGTAAGGCGAGCTAGCGTTTTTTTCCCAGTCCTAAATGGAGTTGAATCACATGCAGTTTCTGGTCCTACGAGCAAGAGTTGTTTTCTGGTAAGAAGAGTCAATATTGCGCTGCCATTGCCCTACACAGGACAAATAGCACTGGCGTCTGTTCCCAGCAAGTACAGTGTATTGGACTGAAGAGGAGCTACTGTTCTTGTCAGTTTCCTAAGCAGAGCTGAACTAGATATGGTCCGTGTGTGTAGGAAGCACAGTTCTTTTGTTCTGAGCAAGTTCACTGTTCGGACCTCTTAGGAAACACAATAGAGTAGAAGAGTGCTTTTTTCTCTAAATCAGAGTGTGTTTCTTGTAAGGCGAGTTAGTGTTTGTTTCCCAGTCCTAAGTGGAGTTGAATCACATGCAGTTTCTTGTCCTACGAGCAAGAGTTGTTTTCTGGTAAGAAGAGTCACTATTGTGCTCCCATTGTCATACACAGGGCAAATAGCACACGCGTCTGTTCCCAGCATGTACAGTGTATTGGACTGAAGAGGATCTACTGTTCTTGTCAGGTTCCTAAGCACAGTTGAACTAGATTTGGCCGTGTGTGTAGGAAGCACAGTTCTTTTGTTCTGAGCAAGCTCACTGTTCTGGCCCTATAGGAAAAACAGTAGAGTAGAAGAGTGCTCTTTTCTCAAAAGCAGGGTGTGTTTCATGTAAGGCGAGCTAGCATTTGTTTCCCAGTCCTAAATGGAGTTGAATCACATGCAGTTTCTGGTCCTACGAGCAAGAGTTGTTTTCTGGTAAGACGAGTCACTATTGCGCTCCCATTTCCATACACAGTGCAAATAGCCCTCCAGTCTGTTCCCAGCAAGTACAGTGTATCGGACTGAAGAGGATCTACTGTTCTTGTCAGGTTCCTAAGCAGACTTGAACTAGATGTGGCCGTGTTTGTAGGAAGCACAGTTTTTTTATTCTGAGCAAGCTCACTGTTCGTAACACATAGGAAACAGTAGAGTAGAAGAGTGCACTTTTCTTAAAAGGAGAGTGTGTTTCTTGTAAGGCAAGCTCGCGTTTGTTTCCCAGTCCTAAATGGAGTTGAGTCACATGCAGTTTTTTGTCCTACGAGCAAGAGTTGTTTTCTGGTAAGGAAAGTCACTATTGTGCTCCCCTTGCCATACATAGTGCAAATAGCTCTCGCGTCTATTCCCAGCAATTACAGTGTATTGGACTGAAGAGGATCTAATGTTCTTGTCAGGTTCCTAAGCAGAGTTGAACTAGATATGGTCCGTGTGTGTAGGAAGCACAGTTGTTTTGTTCTGAGCAAGCTCACTGTTTAGACCCCATAGGAAACACAGTAGAGTAGAAGAGTGCTCTTTTCTCAAAAGCAAAGTGTGTTTCTTGTAAGGCGAGCTAGCGTATGTTTCCCAGTCCGAAATGGAGTTGAATCCCATGCAGTTTCTCGTCCTAAGAGCAAGAGTTGTTTTCTGGTAAGAAGAGTCACTATTGCGCTGCCATTGCCATACACAGGACAAATAGCACTGTTGTCTGTTCCCAGCAGTACAGTGTATTGGACTGAAGAGGATCTACTGTTCTTGTCAGGTTCCTAAGCAGAATTGACCTAGGTATGGTGGTGTGTGTAGGAAGCACGGTTTTTTTGTTCTGAGCAAGCTCACTGTTCGGACCTCATAGGAAACACAGTAGAGTAGAAGAGTGCTCTTTTCTCAAAAGCAGAGTGTGTTTCTTGTAAGGCGAGCTAGCATTTGTTTCCCAGTCCTAAATGGAGTTGAGTCACATGCAGTTTTTTGTCTTACGAGCAAGAGTTGTTTTCTGGTAAGACGAATCACTATTGTGCTCCAATAGCCATACACAGTGCAAATAGCAGTCCCGTCTGTTCCCAGGAAGTACAGTGTATGGGACTGAAGAGGAGCTACTGTTCTTGTCAGTTTCCTAAGCAGAGTTGAACTAGATATGGCCCGAGTGTAGGAAGCACAGTTCTTTTGTTCTGAGCAAGCTCACTGTTCTGGCCCTATAGGAAACACAGTAGAGTAGAAGAGTGCTCTTTTCTCAAAAGCAGAGTGTGTTTCTTGTAAGGCGAGCTAGCGTTTGTTTCCCAGTCCTAAATGGAGTTGAATCACATGCAGTTTCTGGTCCTACGAGCAAGAGTTGTTTTATGGTAAGAAGAGTCACTATTGCCCTGCCATTGCCATACACAGGACAAATAGCATGTTGTCTCTTCCCCGCATGTACAGTGTATTGGACTGAAGAGGATCTACTGTTCTTGTCAGGTTCCTAAGCAGAATTGAACTAGATATGGCCCTTGTGTGTAGGAAGCACAGTTCTTTTGTTCTGAGCAAGCTCACTGTTCGGACCCCATAGGAAACACAGTAGAGTAGAAGAGTGCTCTTTTCTCAAAAGCAGAGTGTGTTTCATGTAAGGCGAGCTAGCATTTGTTTCCCAGACCTAAATGGAGTTGAATCACATGGAGTTTCTGGTCCTACGAGCTAGAGTTGTTTTATGGTAAGGAAAGTCACTGTTGTGCTCCCATTGCCCTCCACAAGGCAAATTGCACTCGCGTCTTTTCCCAGCAAATACAGTGTATTGGACTGAATAGGAGCTACTGTTCTTGTCAGTTTACTAAGCAGAGTTGAACTAGATATGGTCCGTGTGTGTAGGAAGCACAGTTCTTTTGTTCTGAGCAAGCTCACTGTTTGGACCTCATAGGAAACACAGTAGAGTAGAAGAGTGCTCTTTTCTCTAAAGCAGAGTGTGTTTCTTGTAAGGCGAGCTACCGTTTGTTTCCCAGTCCTAAATGGAGTGGAATCACATGCAGTTTCTGGTCCTACGAGCAAGAGTTGTTTTCTGGTAAAGAAAGTCACTATTGCGCTCCCATTGCCATACACAGTGCAAATAGCCCTCCCGTCTTTACCCAGCAAGTACAGTGTATTGGACTGAAGAGGAGCTACTGTTCTTCTCAGTTTCCTAAGAAGCGTTGAACTAGGTATGGCCCGTGTGTGTATTAGGCACAGTTCTTTTTTTCTGAGCAAGCTCACTGTTCTGGCACTATAGGAAGAACAGTAGAGTAGAAGAGTGCTCTTTTCTCAAAAGCAGAGTGTGTTTCTTGGAAGTCGAGCTAGCGTTTGTTTCCCAGTCCTAAATGGAGTTGAGTCACATGCAGTTTTTGGTCCTACGAGCAAGAGTTGTTTTCTGGTAAGACGAGTCACTATTGTGCTCCAATTACCATACACAGTGCAAATAGCACTCGTGTCTGTTCCCCGCAAGTAAAGTGTATGGGACTGAAGAGGAGCTACTGTTCTTGTCAGTTTCCTAAGCAGAGTTGAACTAGATATTGCCCATGTGTAGGAAGCACAGTTCTTTTGTTCTGAGCAAGCTCACTGTTCTGGCCCTATAGGAAACACAGTAGAGTAGAATCGTGCTCTTTTCTCTAATGCAGAGTGTGTTTCTTGTAAGACAAGCTAGTGTTTGTTTCCCAGCCCTAAATGGAGTTGAATCACATGCAGTTTCTGGTCCTACAAGCAAGAGTTGTTTTATGGTAAGAAGAGTCACTATTGTGCTGCCATTGCCCTACACAGGACAAATAGCACTGGCGTCTGTTCCCAGCAAGTACAGTGGATTGGACTGAAGAGGATCTACTGTTCTTGTCAGGTCCCTAGCAGACTTGAACTAGATATGGCCGTGTGTGTAGGAAGCACAGTTCGTTTGTTCTCAACAAGCTCACTGTTCGGACCCCATAGGAAACACAGTAGAGTAGATGAGTGCTCTTTTCTCAAAAGCAGAGTGTGTTTCTTGTAAGGCGAGTTAGTGTTTGTTTCCCAGTCCTAAGTGGAGTTGTATCACATGCAGTTTTTGGTCCTACGAGCAAGAGTTGTTTTCCGGTAAGAAGAGTCACTATTGTGCTCCCATTGTCTTACACAGGGCAAATAGCACACGCGTCTGTTCCCAGCATGTACAGTGTATTGGACTGAAGAGGATCTACTGTTCTTGTCAGGTTCCTAAGCAGAGTTGAACTAGATATGGCCGTGTGTGTAGGAAGCACGGTTCTTTTGTTCTGAGCAAGCTCACTGTTCTGGCCCTATAGGAAACACAGTAGAGTAGAAGAGTGCTCTTTTCTCAAAAGCAGATTGTGTTTCTTGTAAGACGAGCTAGCGTTTGTTTCCCAGTCCCATATGGAGTTGAATCACATGCAGGTTCTGGTCCTACGAGCAAGAGTTGTTTTTTGGTAAGGAAAGTCACTATTGCGCTCCCATTGCCATACACAGTGCAAATAGCACTCGCTTCTGCTCCCAGCAAGTACAGTGTATCGGACTGAAGAGGAGCTACTGTTTTTGTCAGTTTCCTAAGCAGAGTTGATCGAGTTATGTCCCACGTGTGTAGGAAGCACATTTCTTTTGTTCTGAGCAAGCTCACTGTTTGGACCCCATAGGAAACACAGTAGAGTAGAAGAGTGATCTTTTCTCTAAAGCAGAGTGTGTTTCTTGTAAGGCGAGCTAGCGTTTGTTTCCCAGTCCTAAATGGAGTTGAATCACATGCAGTTTCTGGTCCTACGAGCAAGAGTTGTTTTTTGGTAAGGAAAGTCACTATTGCGCTCCCATTGCCATACACAGTGCAAATAGCACTCGCGTCTGTTCCCAGCAAGTACAGTGTATCGGACTGAAGAGGAGCTACTGTTCTTGTCAGATTCCTAAGCAGAGTTGAACTAGATATGGCCCGTGTGTGTAGGAAGCACAGTTCTTTTGTTCTGAGCAAGCTCACTGTTTGGACCCCATAGGAAACTCAATAGAGTAGAAGAGTGCTCTTTTCTCAAAAGCAGAGTGTGTTTCTTGTAAGGCGAGCTAGCGTTTTTTTCCCAGTCCTAAATGGAGTTGAATCACATGCAGTTTCTGGTCCTACGAGCAAGAGTTGTTTTCTGGTAAGAAGAGTCAATATTGCGCTGCCATTACCCTACACAGGACAAATAGCACTGGCGTCTGTTCCCAGCAAGTACAGTGTATTGGACTGAAGAGGAGCTACTGTTCTTGTCAGTTTCCTAAGCAGAGCTGAACTAGATATGGTCCGTGTGTGTAGGAAGCACAGTTCTTTTGTTCTGAGCAAGTTCACTGTTCGGACCTCTTAGGAAACACAATAGAGTAGAAGAGTGCTTTTTTCTCTAAATCAGAGTGTGTTTCTTGTAAGGCGAGTTAGTGTTTGTTTCCCAGTCCTAAGTGGAGTTGAATCACATGCAGTTTCTTGTCCTACGAGCAAGAGTAGTTTTCTGGTAAGAAGAGTCACTATTGTGCTCCCATTGTCTTACACAGGGCAAATAGCACACGCGTCTGTTCCCAGCATGTACAATGTATTGGACTGAAGAGGATCTACTGTTCTTGTCAGGTTCCTAAGCAGAGTTGAACTAGATATGGCCGTGTGTGTAGGAAGCACAGTTGTTTTGTTCTGAGCAAGCTCACTGTTCTGGCCCTACAGGAAACACAGTAGAGTAGAAGAGTGCTCTTTTCTCAAAAGCAGATTGTGTTTCTTGTAAGGGGAGCTAGCGTTTGTTTCCCATTCCTATATGGAGTTGAATCACATGCAGTTTCTGGTCCTACCAGCAAGAGTTGTTTTTTGGTAAGGAAAGACACTATTGTGCTCCAATTGCCATACACAGTGCAAATAGCACATGCGTCTGTTCCCAGCAAGTACAGTGTATCAGACTGAAGAGGAGCTACTGTTCTTCTCAGTTTCCTAAGCAGAGTTGAACTAGATATGGCCCGTGTGTGTAGGAAGCACAGTTCTTATGTTCCGAGCAAGCTCACTGTTCTGGCCTTATAGGAAACACAGTAGAGTAGAAGAGAGCACTTTTCTTAAAAGCAGAGTGTGTTTCTTGTAAGGCGTGCTCGCGTTTGTTTCCCAGTCCTAAATGGAGTTGAGTCACATGCAGTTTCTGGTCCTACGAGCAAGAGTTGTTTTCTGGTAAGAAGAGTCACTGTTGCGCTCCAAATGTCATATACAGTGCAAATAGCCCTCGCGTCTGTTCCCAGCAAGTACAGTGTATCGGACTGAATAGGAGCTACTGTTCTTGTCAGTTTCCTAAGCAGACTTGATCTAGATATGGCCGTGTGTGTAGGAAGCACAGTTTTTTTGTTCTGAGCAAGCTCACTGTTCGGAACACATAGGAAACACAGTAGAGTAGAAGAGTGCTCTTTTCTCAAAAGCAGAGTGTGTTTTTGGAAGTCGAGCTAGCGTTTGTTTCCCAGTCCTAAATGGAGTTGAGTCACATGCAGTTTTTTGTCCTACGAGCAAGAGTTGTTTTCTGGTAAGACGAGTCACTATTGTGCTCCAATTGCCATACCCAGTGCAAATAGCACTCGCGTCTGTTCCGAGCAAGTACAGTGTATTGGACTGAAGAGGATCTACTGTTCTTGTCAGGTTCCTAAGCAGAGTTGAACTACATATAGTCCGTGTGTGTAGGAAGCACAGTTGTTTTGTTCTGAGCAAGCTCACTGTTTAGACCCCATAGGAAACACAGTAGAGTAGAAGAGTGCTCTTTTCTCAAAAGCAGAGTGTGTTTCTTTTAAGGCGACCTAGCGTTTGTTTCCCAGTCCTAAATGGAGTGTAATCACATGCAGTTTCTGGTCCTACGAGCAAGAGTTGTTTTATGGTAAGAAGAGTCACTATTGCGCTGCCATTGCCATACACAGGACTAATAGCACTGTTGTCTGTTCCCAGCAGTATAGTGTATTGGACTGAAGAGGATCTACTGTTCTTGTCAGGTTCCTAAGCAGAATTGAACTAGATATGGCCGTGTGTGTAGGAAGCACAGTTCTTTTGTTCTGAGCAAGCTCACTGTTCGGACCCCATAGGAAGCACAGTGGAGTAGAAGTGTGCTCTTTTCTCAAAAGCAGAGTGTGTTTCTTGTAAGGCAAGCTTGCGTTTGTTTCCAGTCCTAAAGGGAGTGGAATCACATGCAGTTTCTTGTCCTACGAGCAAGAGTTGTTTTCTGGTAAGGAAAGTCACTATTGCGCTCCCATTGCCATACACAGTGCAAATAGCACATGCGTCTGTTCCCAGCAAGTACAGTGTATTGGAATGAAGAGGAGCTACTGTTCTTGTCAGGTTCCTAAGCAGAGTTGAACTCGATATGGCCCGTGTGTGTAGGAAGCACAGTTCTTATGTTCTGAGCAAGCTCACTGTTCTGGCCCTATAGGAAACACAGTAGAGTAGAAGAGTGCTCTTTTCTCTAATGCAGAGTGTGTTTCTTTTAAGGCGAGCTAGCGTTTGTTTCCCAGTCTTAAATGGAGTTGAGTCACATGCAGTTTTTTGTCCTATGAGCAAGAGTTGTTTTCTGGTAAGACGAGTCACTATTGTGCTCCAATTGCCATACACAGTGCAAATAGCACTCACGTCTGTTCCCCGCAAGTAAAGTGTATTGGACTGAAGAGGAGCTACTGTTCTTGTCAGTTTCCTAAGCAGAGTTGAACTATATATGGCCCGTATGTGTAGGAAGCACAGTTCTTTTGTTTTGAGCACGCTCACTGTTCGGACCCCATAGGAAACACAGTAGAGTAGAAGAGTGCTCTTTTCTCAAAAGGAGAGTGTGTTTCATGTAAGGCGAGCTAGCATTTGTTTCCCAGTCCTAAATGGAGATGAATCACATGCAGTTTCTGGAACTACCAGCAAGACTTGTTTTCTGGTAAGGAAAGTCACTATTGTGCTCCCATTGCCATACACAGTGCAAATAGCCCTCCCATCTGTTTTCAGCAAGTACAGTGTATTGGACTGAAGAGGCGCTACTGTTCTTCTCAGATTCCTAAGCAGAGTTGAACTAGATATGGCCCGTGTGTGTAGGAAGCACAGTTCTTTTTTTCTGAGCAAGCTCACTGTTCTGTCCCTATGGGAAACACAGTAGAGTAGAAGAGTGCTCATTTCTTAAAAGCAGAGTGTGTTTCTTGTAAAGCGAGCTAGAGTTTGTTTCCCAGTCCTAAATGGAGTTGAATCACATGCAGTTTCTGGTCCACGAGCAAGAGTTGTTTTCTGGTAAGAAGAGTCACTATTGCGCTGCCATTGTCATACACAGGACAAATAGCACTGGCGTCTGTTCCCAGCAAGTACAGTGTATTGGACTGAAGAGGATCTACTGTTCTTGTCAGGTTCCTAAGCACACTTGAACTAGATATGGCCGTGTGAGTAGGAAGCACAGTTCTTTTGTTCTGAGCAAGCTCACTGTTCGGACCCCATAGGAAACACAGTAGAGTAGAAGAGTGCTTTTTTCTCAAAAGCAGAGTGTGTTTCTTTTAAGGTGAGCTAGCGTTTGTTTCCCATTCCTAAATGGAGTGAAATCACATGCAGTTTGTGTTCCTACGAGCAAGAGTTGTTTTCTGGTAAGGAAAGTCACTATTGTGCTCCCATTGCCATACACAGTGCAAATAGCCCTCCCACCTGTTCCCAGCAAGTACAGTGTATTGGACTGAAGAGGAGCTACTGTTCTTCTCAGTTTCCTAAGCAGAATTGAACTAAATATGGCCGTGTGTGTAGGAAGCACAGTTCTTTTGTTCTGAGCAAGCTCACTGTTCTGGCCCTATAGGAAACACAGTAGAGTAGAAGAGTGCTCTTTTCTCTAAAGCAGAGTGTGTTTCTTGTAAGGTGAGCTAGCGTTTGTTTTCCAGTCCTAAATGGAGTTGAATCACATGCAGTTTCTAGTCCTACGAGCAAGAGTTGTTTTATGGTAAGAAGAGTCACTTTTGCGCTGCCATTGCCATACACAGGACAAATAACAATGGCGTCTGTTCCAAGCAAGTACAGTGTATTGGACTAAAGAGGATCTACTGTTCTTGTCAGGTTCCTAAGCAGAATTGAACTATATATGGCCGTGTGTGTAGGAAGCAAAGATCTTTTGTTCTGAGCAAGTTCAGTGTTCGGACTCCATAGGAAACACAGTAGAGTAGAAGAGTGCTCTTTTCTCAAAAGCAGAGTGTGTTTCTTGTAAGGCGAGCTAGCGTTTGTTTCCCAGTCCTAAATGGAGTTGAGTCACATGCAGTATTTTGTCCTACGAGCAAGATTTGTTTTCTGGTAAGACGAGTCACTATTGTGCTCCAATTACCATACACAGTGCAAATAGCACTCGCGTCTCTTCCCCGCATGTACAGTGTATTGGACTGAAGAGGAGCTACTGTTCTTGTCAGTTTCCTAAGCAGAGTTGAACTAGATATGGCCCTTGTGTGTAGGAAGCACAGTTCTTTTGTTCTGAGCAAGCTCACTGTTCGGAACCCATAGGAAACACAGTAGAGTAGAAGAGTGCTCTTTTCTCAAAAGCATAGTGTGTTTCATGTAAGGCGAGCTAGCATTTGTTTCCCAGACCTAAATGGAGTTGAATCACATGGAGTTTCTGGTCCTACGAGCAAGAGTTGTTTTATGGTAAGGAAAGTCACTGTTGTGCTCCCATTGCCCTACACAAGGCAAATAGCACTCGCGTCTTTTCCCAGCAAGTACAGTGTATTGGACTGAATAGGAGCTACTGTTCTTGTTAATTTACTAAGCAGAGTTGAACTAGATATGGTCCGTGTGTGTAGGAAGCACAGTTCTTTTGTTCTGAGCAAGCTCACTGTTTGGACCCCATACGAAACACAGTAGAGTAGAAGAGTGCTCTTTTCTCTAAAGCAGAGTGTGTTTCTTGTAAGGTGAGCTACCGTTTGTTTCCCAGTCCTAAATGGAGTGGAATCACATGCAGTTTCTGGTCCTACGAGCAAGAGTTGTTTTCTGGTAAAGAAAGTCACTATTGTGCTCCCATTGCCATACACAGTGCAAATAGCCCTCCCGTCTTTGCCCAGCAAGTACAGTGTATTGGACTGAGAGGAGCTACTGTTCTTCTCAGTTTTCTAAGAAGAGTTGAACTAGGTATGGCCCGTGTGTGTAGGATGCACAGTTCTTTTTTTCTGAGCAAGCTCACTGTTCTGGCACTATAGGAAGAACAGTAGAGTAGAAGAGTGCTCTTTTCTCAAAAGCAGAGTGTGTTTCTTGGAAGTCGAGCTAGTGTTTGTTTCCCAGTCCTAAATGGAGTTGAGTCACATGCAGTTTTTGGTCCTACAAGCAAGAGTTGTTTTCCGGTAAGACGAGTCACTATTGTGCTCCAATTACCATACACAGTGCAAATAGCACTCGTGTCTGTTCCCCGCAAGTAAAGTGTATTGGACTGATGAGGAGCTACTGTTCTTGTCAGTTTCCTAAGGAGAGTTGAACTAGATATGGCACGTGTGTAGGAAGCATAGTTCTTTTGTTTTGAGCAAGCTCACTGTTCGGACCCCTTAGGAAACACAGTAGAGTAGAAGAGTGCTCTTTTCTCAAAAGCAGAGTGTGTTTCATGTAAGGCGAGCTAGCATTTGTTTCCCAGTCCTAAATGGAGTTGAATCACATGCAGTTTCTGGTACTACGAGCAAGAGTTGTTTTCTGGTAAGGAAAGTCACTATTGTGCTCCCATTGCCATACACAGTGCAAATAGCACTCGCGTCTGTTCCCAGAAAGTACAGTGTATCGGACTGAAGAGGAGCTACTGTTCTTGTCAGTTTCATAAGCAGAGTTGAACTAGATATGGCCCATGTGTAGGAAGCACAGTTCTTTTGTTCTGAGCAAGCTCACTGTTCGGACCCCATAGGAAACACAGTAGAGTTGAATTTTGCTCTTTTCTCAAAAGCAGAGTGTGTTTATTGTAAGGCGAGCTAGCGTTTGTTTCCCAGTCCTAAATGGATTTGAATCCCATGCAGTTTCTGGTCTTACAAGCAAGAGTTGTTTTCTGGTAAGGAAAGTAACTATTGAGCTCCCATTGCCATACACAGTGCAAATAGCACTCACGTCTGTTCCCAGCAAATACAGTGCATCGGACTGAAGAGGAGCTACTGTTCTTGTCAGTTTCCTAAGCAGAGTTGAACTGGAGATGGTCGGTGTGTGTAGGAAGCACAGTTCTTTTGTTCTGAGCAAGCTCACTGTTTGGACCCCATAGGAAACTCAGTAGAGTAGAAGAGTGCTCTTTTCTCAAAAGCAGAGTGTGTTTATTGTAAGGCGAGCTAGCGTTTTTTTCCCAGTCCTAAATGGAGTTGAATCACATGCAGTTTCTGGTCCTACGAGCAAGAGTTGTTTTCTGGTAAGAAGAGTCAATATTGCGCTGCCATTGCCCTACACAGGACAAATAGCACTGGCGTCTGTTCCCAGCAAGTACAGTGTATTGGACTGAATAGGAGCTACTGTTCTTGTCAATTTACTAAGCAGAGTTGAACTAGATATGGTCCGTGTGTGTAGGAAGCACAGTTCTTTTGTTCTGAGCAAGCTCACTGTTTGGACCCCACACGAAACACAGTAGAGTAGAAGAGTGCTCTTTTCTCTAAAGCAGAGTGTGTTTCTTGTAAGGCGAGCTACCGTTTGTTTCCCAGTCCTAAATGGAGTGGAATCACATGCAGTTTCTGGTCCTACGAGCAAGAGTTGTTTTCTGGTAAAGAAAGTCACTATTGTGCTCCCATTGCCATACACAGTGCAAATAGCCCTCCAGTCTTTGCCCAGCAAGTACAGTGTATTGCACTGAAGAGGAGCTACTGTTCTTCTCAGTTTTCTAAGAAGAGTTGAACTACGTATGGCCCGTGTGTGTAGGATGCACAGTTCTTTTTTTCTGAGCAAGCTCACTGTTCTGGCACTATAGGAAGAACAGTAGAGTAGAAGAGTGCTCTTTTCTCAAAAGCAGAGTGTGTTTCTTGGAAGTCGAGCTAGTGTTTGTTTCCCAGTCCTAAATGGAGTTGAGTCACATGCAGTTTTTGGTCCTACAAGCAAGAGTTGTTTTCTGGTAAGACGAGTCACTATTGTGCTCCAATTACCATACACAGTGCAAATAGCACTCGTGTCTGTTCCCCGCAAGTAAAGTGTATTGGACTGATGAGGAGCTACTGTTCTTGTCAGTTTCCTAAGGAGAGTTGAACTAGATATGGCACGTGTGTAGGAAGCATAGTTCTTTTGTTTTGAGCAAGCTCACTGTTCGGACCCCTTAGGAAACACAGTAGAGTAGAAGAGTGCTCTTTTCTCAAAAGCAGAGTGTGTTTCATGTAAGGCGAGCTAGCATTTGTTTCCCAGTCCTAAATGGAGTTGAATCACATGCAGTTTCTGGTACTACGAGCAAGAGTTGTTTTCTGGTAAGGAAAGTCACTATTGTGCTCCCATTGCCATACACAGTGCAAATAGCACTCGCGTCTGTTCCCAGAAAGTACAGTGTATCGGACTGAAGAGGAGCTACTGTTCTTGTCAGTTTCCTAAGCAGAGTTGAACTAGATATGGCCCATGTGTAGGAAGCACAGTTCTTTTGTTCTGAGCAAGCTCACTGTTCGGACCCCATAGGAAACACAGTAGAGTTGAATTTTGCTCTTTTCTCAAAAGCAGAGTGTGTTTATTGTAAGGCGAGCTAGCGTTTGTTTCCCAGTCCTAAATGGAGTTGAATCCCATGCAGTTTCTGGTCTTACAAGCAAGAGTTGTTTTCTGGTAAGGAAAGTAACTATTGAGCTCCCATTGCCATACACAGTGCAAATAGCACTCACGTCTGTTCGCAGCAAATACAGTGCATCGGACTGAAGAGGAGCTACTGTTCTTGTCAGTTTCCTAAGCAGAGTTGAACTGGAGATGGTCGGTGTGTGTAGGAAGCACAGTTCTTTTGTTCTGAGCAAGCTCACTGTTTGGACCCCATAGGAAACTCAGTAGAGTAGAAGAGTGCTCTTTTCTCAAAAGCAGAGTGTGTTTTTTGTAAGGCGAGCTAGCGTTTTTTTCCCAGTCCTAAATGGAGTTGAATCACATGCAGTTTCTGGTCCTACGAGCAAGAGTTGTTTTCTGGTAAGAAGAGTCAATATTGCGCTGCCATTGCCCTACACAGTACAAATAGCACTGGCGTCTGTTCCCAGCAAGTACAGTGTATTGGACTGAAGAGGAGCTACTGTTCTTGTCAGTTTCCTAAGCAGAGCTGAACTAGATATGGTCCGTGTGTGTAGGAAGCACAGTTCTTTTGTTCTGAGCAAGCTCACTCTTTGGACCCAATAGGAAACACAGTAGAGTAGAAGAGTGCTCTTTTCTCAAAAGCAGAGTGTGTTTCTTGTAAGGCGAGCTAGCGTTTGTTTCCCAGTCCTAAATGGAGTTGAATCACATGCAGTTTCTGGTCCTACGAGCAAGAGTTGTTTTATGGTAAGAAGAGTCACTGTTGCGCTGCCATTGCCATACACAGGACAAATAGCACTGTTGTCTGTTCTCAGCAGTACAGTGTATTGGAATGAAGAGGATCTACTGTTCTTGTCAGGTTCCTAAGCAGAATTGAACTAGGTGTGACGGTGTGTGTAGGAATAACGTTTTTTTTTGTTCTGAGCAAGCTCACTGTTCAGACCTCATAGGAAACACAGTAGAGTAGAAGAGTGCTCTTTTCTCAAAAGCAGAGTGTGTTACTTGTAAGGAGAGCTAGCGTTTGTTTCCCAGTCCTAAATGGAGTTGAATCCCATGCAGTTTCTGGTCCTATGAGCAAGAGTTGTTTTCTGTTAAGAATAGTCAATATTGTGCTGCCATTGCCATACACAGGACAAATAGCACTGGAGTCTGTTCTCAGCAAGTACAGTGTATTGGACTGAACAGGATCTACTGTTCTTGTCAGGTTCCTAAGCAGAATTGAACTAGATATGGCCGTGTGTGTAGGAAGCACAGTTCTTTTGGTTTGAGCAAGTTCACTGTTCGGACCTCTTAGGAAACACAATAGAGTAGAAGAGTGCTTTTTTCTCTAAATCAGAGTGTGTTTCTTGTAAGGCGAGCTAGTGTTTGTTTCCCAGTCCTAAATGGAGTTGCCTCACATGCAGTTTCTGGTCCTACGAGCAAGAGTTGTTTTCTGTTAAGAAGAGTCACTATTGTGCTCCCATTGTCATACACAGGGCAAATATCACTCGCGTCTGTTCCCAGTATGCACAGTGTATTGGACTGAAGAGGATCTAATGTTCTTGTCAGGTTCCTAAGCAGAGTTGAACTAGATATGGCCGTGTGTGTAGGAAGCACAGTTCTTTTGTTCTGAGCAAGCTCACTGTTCTGGCCCTATAGGAAACACAGTAGAGTAGAAGAGTGCTCTTTTCTCAAAAGCACAGTGTGTTTCTTGTAAGGCGAGCTAGCGTTTGTTTCCCAGTCCTAAATGGAGTGGAATCACATGCAGTTTCTGGTCCTATGAGCAAGAGTTGTTTTCTGGTAAGGAAAGTCACTATTGCGCTCCCATTGCCATACACAGTGCAAATAGCACATGCGTCTGTTCCCAGCAAGTACATTGTATCAGACTGAAGAGGAGCTACTGTTCTTGTCAGTTTCCTAAGCAGAGTTGAACTAGATATGGCCCGTGTGTGTAGGAAGCACAGTTCTTATGTTCTGAGCAAGCTCACTGTTCTGTCCCTATAGGAAACACAGTAGAGTAGAAGAGTGCACTTTTCTTAAAAGCAGAGTGTGTTTCTTGTAAGGCAAGCTCGTGTTTGTTTCCCAGTCCTAAATGGAGTTGAGTCACATGCAGTTTTTGGTCCTACGAGCAAGAATTGTTTTCTGGTAAGAAGAGTCACTGTTGTGCTCCAAATGTCATATACAGTGCAAATAGCACTCGCGTCTTTTCCCAGCAAGTACAGTGTATCGGACTGAATAGGAGCTACTGTTCTTGTCAGGTTCCTAAGCAGACTTGAAATAGATATGGCCGTGTGTGTAGGAAGCACAGTTTTTTTGTTCTGAGCAAACTCACTGTTCGGAACACATTGGAAACACAGTAGAGTAGAAGAGTGCTCTTTTCTCAAAAGCAGAGTGTGTTTATGGAAGGCGAGGTAGCGTTTGTTTCCCAGTCCTAAATGGAGTTGAGTCACAAGCAGTTTTTTGTCCTACAAGCAAGAGTTGTTTTCTTTTAAGACAGGTCACTATTGTGCTCCAATTGCCATACAGAGTGCAAATAGCACTCGCGTCTGTTCCGAGCAAGTACAGTGTATTGGACTGAAGAGGAGCTGCTGTTCTTGTCAGTTTCCTAAGCAGAGTTGAACTAGATATGGCCCATGTATGTAGGAAGCACAGTTCTTTTTTTCTGAGCAAGCTCACTGTTTGGACCCATAGGAAACACAGTAGAGTAGAAGAGTGCTCTTTTCTCAAAAGCAGAGTGTGTTTCACGTAAGGCGAGCTAGCATTTGTTTCCCAGTCCTAAATGGAGTTGATTCACATGCAGTTTCTGGTCCTACGAGCATGAGTTGTTTTCTGGTAAGGAAAGTCACTATTGCGCTCCCATTGCCATACACAGTGCAAATAGCCCTCCCGTCTGTTCCCAGCAAGTACAGTGTATCGGACTGAAGAGGATCTACTGTTCTTGTCAGGTTCCTAAGCAGACTTGAACTAGATGTGGCCGTGTTTGTAGGAAGCACAGTTTTTTTATTCTGAGCAAGCTCACTGTTCGGAACACATAGGAAACAGTAGAGTAGAAGAGTGCTCTTTCTTCAAAAGCAGAGTGTGTTTCTTGGAAGGCGAGCTAGTGTTTGTTTCCCAGTCCTAAATGGAGTTGAGTCACATGCAGTTTTTTGTCCTACGAGCAAGAGTTGTTTTCTGGTAAGACGAGTCACTATTGTGCTCCAATTGCCATACACAGTGCAAATAGCACTCGCGTCTGTTCCGAGCAAGTACAGTGTATTGGACTGAAGAGGAGCTACTGTTCTTGTCAGTTTCCTAAGCAGAGTTGAACTAGATATGGCCCGAGTGTAGGAAGCACAGTTCTTTTCTTCTGAGCAAGCTCACTGTTCTGGCCCTATAGGAAACACAGTAGAGTAGAAGAGTGCTCTTTTCTCTAAAGCAGATAGTGTTTCTTGTAAGGCGAGCTAACGTTTGTTTCCCAGTCCTAAATGGAGTGTAATCACATGCAGTTTCTGGTCCTACGAGCAAGAGTTGTTTTCTGGTAAGAAGAGTCACTATTGTGCTCCCTTTGGCATACACAGGGCAAATAGCACACGCGTCTGTTCCCAGCATGTACAATGTATTGGACTGAAGAGGATCTACTGTTCTTGTCAGGTTCCTAAGCAGAGTTGAACTAGAAATGGCCGTGTGTGTAGGAAGCACAGTTGTTTTGTTCTGAGCAAGCTCACTGTTCTGGCCCTACAGGAAACACAGTAGAGTAGAAGAGTGCTCTTTTCTCAAAAGCAGATTGTGTTTCTTGTAAGGGGAGCTAGCGTTTGTTTCCCATTCCTATATGGAGTTGAATCACATGCAGTTTCTGGTCCTACGAGCAAGAGTTGTTTTTTGGAAAGGAAAGACACTATTGTGCTCCAATTGCCATACACAGTGCAAATAGCACATGCGTCTGTTCCCAGCAAGTACAGTGTATCAGACTGAAGAGGAGCTACTGTTCTTGTCAGTTTCCTAAGCAGAGTTGAACCAGATATGGCCCGTGTGTGTAGGAAGCACAGTTCTTATGTTCCGAGCAAGCTCACTGTTCTGGCCTTATAGGAAACACAGTAGAGTAGAAGAGTGCACTTTTCTTAAAAGCAGAGTGTGTTTCTTGTAAGGCGAGCTCGCGTTTGTTTCCCAGTCCTAAATGGAGTTGAGTCACATGCAGTTTCTGGTCCTACGAGCAAGAGTTGTTTTCTGGTAAGAAGAGTCACTGTTGCGCTCCAAATGTCATATACAGTGCAAATAGCACTCGCGTCTGTTCCCAGCAAGTACAGTGTATGGGAGTGAATAGGAGCTACTGTTCTTGTCAGTTTCCTAAGCAGACTTGATCTAGATATGGCCGTGTGTGTAGGAAGCACAGTTTTTTTGTTCTGAGCAAGCTCACTGTTCGGAACACATAGGAAACACAGTAGAGTAGAAGAGTGCTCTTTTCTCAAAAGCAGAGTGTGTTTTTGGAAGTCGAGCTAGCATTTGTTTCCCAGTCCTAAATGGAGTTGAGTCACATGCAGTTTTTTGTCTTACGAGCAAGAGTTGTTTTCTGGTAAGACGAGTCACTATTGTGCTCCAATTGCCATACACAGTGCAAATAGCACTCGCGTCTGTTCCGAGCAAGTACAGTGTATTGGACTGAAGAGGAGCTACTGTTCTTGTCAGTTTCCTAAGCAGAGTTGAACTAGATATGGCCCGAGTGTAGGAAGCACAGTTCTTTTCTTCTGAGCAAGCTCACTGTTCTGGCCCTATAGGAAACACAGTAGAGGAGAAGAGTGCTCTTTTCTCTAAAGCAGAGTGTGTTTCTTGTAAGGCGAGCTAGCGTTTGTTTCCCAGTCCTAAATGGAGTGTAATCACATGCAGTTTCTGGTCCTACGAGTAAGAGTTGTTTTATGGTAAGAAGAGTCACTATTGTGCTGCCATTGCCATACACAGGACTAATAGCACTGTTGTCTGTTCCCAGCAGTATAGTGTATTGGTCTGAAGAGGATCTACTGTTCTTGTCAGGTTCCTAAGCAGAATTGAACTAGATATGGCCGTGTGTGTAGGAAGCACAGTTCTTTTGTTCTGAGCAAGTTCACTCTTCGGACCTCTTAGGAAACACAATAGAGTAGAAGAGTGCTTTTTTCTCTAAATCAGAGTGTGTTTCTTGTAAGGCGAGTTAGTGTTTGTTTCCCAGTCCTAAGTGGAGTTGAATCACATGCAGTTTCTGGTCCTACGAGCAAGAGTTGTTTTCTGGTAAGAAGAGTCACTATTGTGCTCCCATTGTCATACACAGGGCAAATAGCACACGCGTCTGTTTACAGCATGTACAGTGTATTGGACTGAAGAGGATCTACTGTTCTTGTCAGGTTCCTAAGCACAGTTGAACTAGATTTGGCCGTGTGTGTAGGACGCACAGTTCTTTTGTTCTGAGCAAGCTCACTGTTCTGGCCCTATAGGAAACACAGTAGAGTAGAAGAGTGCTCTTTTCTCAAAAGCAGGGTGTGTTTCATGTAAGGCGAGCTAGCATTTGTTTCCCAGTCCTAAATGGAGTTGAATCACATGCAGTTTCTGGTCCTACGAGCAAGAGTTGTTTTCTGGTAAGGAAAGTCACTATTGCACTCCCATTGCCATACACAGTGCAAATAGCCCTCCAGTCTGTTCCCAGCAAGTACAGTGTATCAGACTGAATAGGAGCTACTGTTCTTGTCAGTTTCCTAAGCAGACTTGAACTAGATATGGCCGTGTGTGTAGGAAGCACAGTTTTTTTGTTCTGAGCAAGCTCACTGTTCGGAACACATAGGAAACACAGTAGAGTAGAAGAGTGCTCTTTTCTCAAAAGCAGAGTGTGTTTATGGAAGGCGAGCTAGCGTTTGTTTCCCAGTCCTAAATGGAGTTGAGTCACAAGCAGTTTTTTGTCCTACAAGCAAGAGTTGTTTTCGGGTAAGACGAGTCACTATTGTGCTCCAATTTCCATACACAGTGCAAATAGCACTCGCGTCTGTTCCGAGCAAGTACAGTGTATTGGACTGAAGAGGAGCTGCTGTTCTTGTCAGTTTCCTGAGCAGAGTTGAACTAGATATGGCCAGTGTATGTAGGAAGCACAGTTCTTTTTTTCTGAGCAAGCTCACTGTTTGGACCCCATAGGAAACACAGTAGAGTAGAAGAGTGCTCTTTTCTCAAAAGCAGAGTGTGTTTCATGTAAGGCGAGCTAGCATTTGTTTCCCAGTCCTAAATGGAGTTGATTCACATGCAGTTTCTGGTCCTACGAGCAAGAGTTGTTTTCTGGTAAGGAAAGTCACTATTGCGCTCCCATTGCCATACACAGTGCAAATAGCCCTCCCGTCTGTTTCCAGCAAGTGCAGTGTATCGGACTGAAGAGGATCTACTGTTCTTGTCAGGTTCCTAAGCAGACTTGAACTAGATGTGGCCGTGTTTGTAGGAAGCACAGTTTTTTTATTCTGAGCAAGCTCACTGTTCGGAACACATAGGAAACAGTAGAGTAGAAGAGTGCTCTTTTCTCAAAAGCAGAGTGTGTTTCTTGGAAGGCGAGCTAGTGTTTGTTTCCCAGTCCTAAATGGAGTTGAGTCATATGCAGTTTTTTGTCCTACGAGCAAGAGTTGTTTTCTGGTAAGACGAGTCACTTTTGTGCTCCAATTGCCATACACAGTGCAAACAGAACTCACGTCTGTTCCCAGCATGTACAATGTATTGGACTGAAGAGGATCTACTGTTTTTGTCAGGTTCCTAAGCAGAGTTGAACTAGATATGGCCGTGTGTGTAGGAAGCACAGTTGTTTTTTTCTGAGCAAGCTCACTGTTCTGGCCCTATAGGAAACACAGAAGATTTGAAGAGTGCTCTTTTCTCAAAAGCAGATTGTGTTTCTTGTAAGGGGAGCTAGCGTTTGTTTCCCATTCCTATATGGAGTTGAATCACATGCAGTTTCTGGTCCTACGAGCAAGAGTTGTTTTTTGGTAAGGAAAGTCACTATTGTGCTCCAATTGCCATACACAGTGCAAATAGCACATGCGTCTGTTCCCAGCAAGTACAGTGTATCAGACTGAAGAGGAGCTACTGTTCTTGTCAGTTTCCTAAGCAGAGTAGAACTAGATATGGCCCGTGTGTTTAGGAAGCACAGTTCTTATGTTCTGAGCAAGCTCACTGTTCTGGCCCTATAGGAAACACAGTAGAGTAGAAGAGTGCACTTTTCTTAAAAGCAGAGTGTGTTTCTTGTAAGGCGAGCTCGCGTTTGTTTCCCAGTCCTAAATGGAGTTGAGTCACATGCAGTTTCTGGTCCTACGAGCAAGAGTTGTTTTCTGGTAAGAAGAGTCACTGTTGCGCTCCAAATGTCATATACAGTGCAAATAGCACTCGCGTCTGTTCCCAGCAAGTACAGTGTATCGGAGTGAATAGGAGCTACTGTTCTTGTCAGTTTCCTAAGCAGACTTGATCTAGATATGGCCGTGTGTGTAGGAAGCACAGTTTTTTTGTTCAGAGCAGGCTCACTGTTCGGAACACATAGGAAACACAGTAGAGTAGAAGAGTGCTCTTTTCTCAAAAGCAGAGTGTGTTTTTGGAAGTCGAGCTAGCATTTGTTTCCCAGTCCTAAATGGAGTTGAGTCACATGCAGTTTTTTGTCTTACGAGCAAGAGTTGTTTTCTGGTAAGACGAGTCACTATTGTGCTCCAATTGCCATACACAGTGCAAATAGCACTCGCGTCTGTTCCGAGCAAGTACAGTGTATTGGACTGAAGAGGAGCTACTGTTCTTGTCAGTTTCCTAAGCAGAGTTGAACTAGATATGGCCCGAGTGAAGGAAGCACAGTTCTTTTCTTCTGAGCAAGCTCACTGTTCTGGCCCTATAGGAAACACAGTAGAGGAGAAGAGTGCTCTTTTCTCTAAAGCAGAGTGTGTTTCTTGTAAGGCGAGCTAGCGTTTGTTTCCCAGTCCTAAATGGAGTGTAATCACATGCAGTTTCTGGTCCATGAGCAAGAGTTGTTTTCTGGTAAGAAGAGTCACTATTGTGCTGCCATTGCCATACACAGGACAAATAGCACTGTTGTCTGTTCCCAGCAGTATAGTGTATTGGTCTGAAGAGGATCTACTGTTCTTGTCAGGTTCCTAAGCAGAATTGAACTAGATATGGCCGTGTGTGTAGGAAGCACAGTTCTTTTGTTCTGAGCAAGTTCACTCTTCGGACCTCTTAGGAAACACAATAGAGTAGAAGAGTGCTTTTTTCTCTAAATCAGAGTGTGTTTCTTGTAAGGCGAGTTAGTGTTTGTTTCCCAGTCCTAAGTGGAGTTGAATCACATGCAGTTTCTGGTCCTACGAGCAAGAGTTGTTTTCTGGTAAGAAGAGTCACTATTGTGCTCCCATTGTCATACACAGGGCAAATAGCACACGCGTCTGTTTACAGCATGTACAGTGTATTGGACTGAAGAGGATCTACTGTTCTTGTCAGGTTCCTAAGCACAGTTGAACTAGATTTGGCCGTGTGTGTAGGACGCACAGTTCTTTTGTTCTGAGCAAGCTCACTGTTCTGGCCCTATAGGAAACACAGTAGAGTAGAAGAGTGATCTTTTCTCAAAAGCAGGGTGTGTTTCATGTAAGGCGAGCTAGCATTTGTTTCCCAGTAATAAATGGAGTTGAATCACATGCAGTTTCTGGTCCTACGAGCAAGAGTTGTTTTCTGGTAAGGAAAGTCACTATTGCACTCCCATTGCCATACACAGTGCAAATAGCCCTCCAGTCTGTTCCCAGCAAGTACAGTGTATCGGACTGAAGAGGGTCTACTGTTCTTGTCAGGTTCCTAAGCACAGTTGAACTAGATTTGGCCGTGTGTGTAGGAAGCACAGTTCTTTTGTTCTGAGCAAGCTCACTGTTCTGGCCCTATAGGAAACACAGTAGAGTAGAAGAGTGCTCTTTTCTCAAAAGCAGGGTGTGTTTCATGTAAGGCGAGCTAGCATTTGTTTCCCAGTCCTAAATGGAGTGGAATCACATGCAGTTTCTGGTCCTACGAGCAAGAGTTGTTTTCTGGTAAGAAGAGTCACTGTTGCGCTCCAAATGTCATATACAGTGCAAATAGCACTCGCGTCTGTTCCCAGCAAGTACAGTGTATCGGACTGAATAGGAGCTACTGTTCTTGTCAGTTTCCTAAGCAGACTTGATCTAGATATGGCCGTGTGTGTAGGAAGCACAGTTTTTTTGTTCTGAGCAAGCTCACTGTTCGGAACACATACGAAACACAGTAGAGTAGAAGAGTGCTCTTTTCTCAAAAGCAGAGTGTGTTTTTGGAAGTCGAGCTAGCGTTTGTTTCCCAGTCCTAAATGGAGTTGAGTCACATGCAGTTTTTTGTCTTACGAGCAAGAGTTGTTTTCTGGTAAGACGAGTCACTATTGTGCTCCAATTGCCATACACAGTGCAAATAGCACTCGCGTCTGTTCCGAGCAAGTACAGTGTATTGGACTGAAGAGGAGCTACTGTTCTTGTCAGTTTCCTAAGCAGAGTTGAACTAGATATGGCCCGACTATAGGAAGCACAGTTCTTTTCTTCTGAGCAAGCTCACTGTTCTGGCCCTATAGGAAACACAGTATAGTAGAAGAGTGCTCTTTTCTCTAAAGCAGAGTGTGTTTCTTGTAAGGCGAGCTAGCGTTTGTTTCCCAGTCCTAAATGGAGTGTAATCACATGCAGTTTCTGGTCCTACGAGCAAGAGTTGTTTTATGGTAAGAAGAGTCACTATTGCGCTGCCATTGCCATACACAGGACTAATAGCACTGTTGTCTGTTCCCAGCAGTATAGTGTATTGGACTGAAGAGGATCTACTGTTCTTGTCAGGTTCCTAAGCAGAATTGAACTAGATATGGCCGTGTGTGTAGGAAGCACAGTTCTATTGTTCTGAGCAAGCTCACTGTTCGGACCCCATAGGAAGCACAGTAGAGTAGAAGTGTGCTCTTTTCTCAAAAGCAGAGTGTGTTTCTTGTAAGGCGAGCTTGCGTTTGTTTCCAGTCCTAAATGAAGTGGAATCACATGCAGTTTCTTGTCCTACGAGCAAGAGTTGTTTTCTGGTAAGGAAAGTCACTATTGCGCTCCCATTGCCATACACAGTGCAAATAGCACATGCGTCTGTTCCCAGCAAGTACAGTGTATTGGAATGAAGAGGAGCTACTGTTCTTGTCAGGTTCCTAAGCAGAGTTGAACTCGATATGGCCCGTGTGTGTAGGAAGCACAGTTCTTATGTTCTGAGCAAGCTCACTGTTCTGGCCCTATAGGAAACACAGTAGAGTAGAAGAGTGCTCTTTTCTCTAATGCAGAGTGTGTTTCTTTCAAGGCGAGCTAGCGTTTGTTTCCCAGTCTTAAATGGAGTTGAGTCACATGCAGTTTTTTGTCCTATGAGCAAGAGTTGTTTTCTGGTAAGACGAGTCACTATTGTGCTCCAATTGCCATACACAGTGCAAATAGCACTCACGTCTGTTCCCCGCAAGTAAAGTGTATTGGACTGAAGAGGAGCTACTGTTCTTGTCAGTTTCCTAAGCAGAGTTGAACTATATATGGCCCGTATGTGTAGGAAGCACAGTTCTTTTGTTCTGAGCACGCTCACTGTTCGGACCCCATAGGAAACACAGTAGAGTAGAAGAGTGCTCTTTTCTCAAAAGGAGAGTGTGTTTCATGTAAGGCGAGCTAGCATTTGTTTCCCAGTCCTAAATGGAGATGAATCACATGCAGTTTCTGGAACTACCAGCAAGACTTGTTTTCTGGTGAGGAATGTCACTATTGTGCTCCCATTGCCATACACAGTGCAAATAGCACTCGCGTCTGTTCCCAGCAAGTACAGTGTATGGGACTGAGGGAGGAGCTACTGTTCTTGTCAGTTTCCTAAGCAGAGTTGAACTAGATATGGCCCGTGTGTGTAGGAGGCAGAGTTTTTTTTTCTGAGCAAGCTCACTGTTCGGACCCTATAGGAAACACAGTAGAGTAGAAGAGTGCTCTTTTCTCAAAAGCAGAGTGTGTTTCTTGTAAGGCGAGCTAGCATTTGTTTCCAAGTCCTAAATTGAGTTGAATCACATGCAGTTTCTGGTCCTACGAGCAAGCGTTGTTTTCTGGTAAGGAAAGTCACTATTGCGCTCCCATTGCATACACAGTGCAAATAGCACTCGCGTCTGTTCCCAGCATGTGCAGTGTATGGGACTGAAAAGGAGCTACTGTTCTTGTAAGTTTCCTAAGCAGAGTTGAAGTAGATTTGGCCCGTGTGTGTAGGAAGCACAGTTCTTATGTTCTGAGCAAGTCACTGTTCTGGCCCTATAGGAAACACAGTAGAGTAGAAGAGTGCTCTTTTCTCAAAAGCAGAGTGTGTTTCTTGTAAGGCGAGCTACCGTTTTTTTCCTAATCCTAAATGGAGTTGAATCACATGCAGTTTCAGGTCCTACGATCAAGAGTTCTTTTCTGGTAAGGAAAGTCACATTGCGCTCCCATTGCCATACATAGTGCAAATAGCACTCGCGTCTGTTCCCAGCAAGTACAGTGTATTGGACTGGATAGGTGCTACTGTTCTTGTCAGTTTCCTAAGCAGAGTTGAACTAGATATGGTCCGAGTGTGTAGGAAGCACAGTTCTTTTGTTCTGAGCAAGCTCACTGTTTGGACCCCATAGGAAACACAGTAGAGTAGAAGAGTGCTCTTTTCTCTAAAGCAGAGTGTATTTCTTGGAAGGCGTGCTAGCGTTTGTTTCGCAGTCCTAAATGGAGTTGAATCCCATGCAGTTTCTGGTACTACGAGCAAGAGTTGTTTTATGGTAAGAAGAGTCACTATTGCACTGCCATTGCCATACACAGGACAAATAGCACTGGCATCTGTTCGCAACAAGTACAGTGTATTGGGCTGAGGAGGATCTACTGTTCTTGTCAGGTTCCTAAGCAGAGTTGAACTAGATATGGCCCTTGTGTGTAGGAAGCACAGTTCTTTTGTTCTGAGCAAGCTCACTGTTCGGACCCCATAGGAAACACAGTAGAGTAGAAGAGTGCTCTTTTCTCAAAAGCATAGTGTGTTTCATGTAAGGCGAGCTAGCATTTGTTTCCCAGACCTAAATGGACTTGAATCACATGGAGTTTCTGGTCCTACGAGCAAGAGATGTTTTATGGTAAGGAAAGTCACTGTTGTGCTCCCATTGCCCTACACAAGGCAAATAGCACTCGCGTCTTTTCCCAGCAAGTACAGTGTATTGGACTGAATAGGAGCTACTGTTCTTGTCAATTTACTAAGCAGAGTTGAACTAGATATGGTCCGTGTGTGTAGGAAGCACAGTTCTTTTGTTCTGAGCAAGCTCACTGTTTGGACCCCATAGGAAACACAGTAGAGTAGAAGAGTGCTCTTTTCTCTAAAGCAGAGTATGTTTCTTGTACGGTGAGCTACCGTTTGTTTCCCAGTCCTAAATGGAGTGGAATCACATGCAGTTTCTGGTTCTATGAGCAAGAGTTGTTTTCTGATAAAGAAAGTCACTATTGTGCTCCCATTGCCATACACAGTGCAAATAGCCCTCCCGTCTTTGCCCAGCAAGTACAGTGTATTGGACTGAAGAGGAGCTACTGTTCTTCTCAGTTTTCTAAGAAGAGTTGAACTAGGTATGGCCCGTGTGTGTTGGATGCACAGTTCTTTTTTTCTGAGCAAGCTCACTGTTCTGGCACTATAGGAAGAACAGTAGAGTAGAAGAGTGCTCTTTTCTCAAAAGCAGAGTGTGTTTCTTGGAAGTCGAGCTAGTGTTTGTTTTCCCAGTCCTAAATGGAGTTGAGTCACATGCAGTTTTTGGTCCTACGAGCAAGAGTTGTTTTCTGGTAAGACGAGTCACTATTGTGCTCCAATTACCATACACAGTGCAAATAGCATTCGTGTCTGTTCCCCGCAAGTAAAGTGTATTGGACTGATGAGGAGCTACTGTTCTTGTCAGTTTCCTAAGGAGAGTTGAACTAGATATGGCACGTGTGTAGGAAGCATAGTTCTTTTGTTTTGAGCAAGCTCACTGTTCGGACCCCTTAGGAAACACAGTAGAGTAGAAGAGTGCTCTTTTCTCAAAAGCAGAGTGTGTTTCATGTAAGGCGAGCTAGCATTTGTTTCCCAGTCCTAAATGGAGTTGAATCACATGCAGTTTCTGGTTCTACGAGCAAGAGTTGTTTTCTGGTAAGGAAAGTCACTATTGTGCTCCCATTGCCATACACAGTGCAAATAGCACTCGCGTCTGTTCCCAGAAAGTACAGTGTATCGGACTGAAGAGGAGCTACTGTTCTTGTCAGTTTCCTAAGCAGAGTTGAACTAGATATGGCCCATGTGTAGGAAGCACAGTTCTTTTGTTCTGAGCAAGCTCACTGTTCGGACCCCATAGGAAACACAGTAGAGTTGAATTTTGCTCTTTTCTCAAAATGAGAGTGTGTTTATTGTAAGGCGAGCTAGCGTTTGTTTCCCAGTCCTAAATGGAGTTGAATCCCATGCAGTTTTCTGGTCTTACAAGCAGAGAGTTGTTTTCTGGTAAGGAAAGTAACTATTGAGGCTCCCATTGCCATACACAGTGCAAATAGCACTCACGTCTGTTCCCAGCAAATACAGTGCATCGGACTGAAGAGGAGCTACTGTTCTTGTCAGTTTCCTAAGCAGAGTTGAACTGGAGATGGTCGGTGTGTGTAGGAAGCACAGTTCTTTTGTTCTGAGCAAGCTCACTGTTTGGACCCCATAGGAAACTCAATAGAGTAGAAGAGTGCTCTTTTCTCAAAAGCAGACTGTGTTCTTGTAAGGCGAGCTAGCGTTTTTTCCCAGTCCTAAATGGAGTTGAATCACATGCAGTTTCTGGTCCTACGAGCAAGAGTTGTTTTCTGGTAAGAAGAGTCAATATTGCGCTGGCCATTGCCCTACACAGGACAAATAGCACTGGCGTCTGTTCCCAGCAAGTACAGTGTATTGGACTGAAGAGGAGCTACTGTTCTTGTCAGTTTCCTAAGCAGAGCTGAACTAGATATGGTCCGTGTGTGTAGGAAGCACAGTTCTTTTGTTCTGAGCAAGTTCACTGTTCGGACCTCTTAGGAAACACAATAGAGTAGAAGAGTGCTTTTTTCTCTAAATCAGAGTGTGTTTCTTGTAAGGCGAGTTAGTGTTTGTTTCCCAGTCCTAAGTGGAGTTGAATCACATGCAGTTTCTTGTCCTACGAGCAAGAGTTGTTTTCTGGTAAGAAGAGTCACTATTGTGCTCCCATTGTCATACACAGGGCAAATAGCACACGCGTCTGTTCCCAGCATGTACAGTGTATTGGACTGAAGAGGATCTACTGTTCTTGTCAGGTTCCTAAGCACAGTTGAACTAGATTTGGCCGTGTGTGTAGGAAGCACAGTTCTTTTGTTCTGAGCAAGCTAACTGTTCTGGCCCTATAGGAAAAAACAGTAGAGTAGAAGAGTGCTCTTTTCTCAAAAGCAGGGTGTGTTTCATGTAAGGCGAGCTAGCATTTGTTTCCCAGTCCTAAATGGAGTTGAATCACATGCAGTTTCTGGTCCTACGAGCAAGAGTTGTTTTCTGGTAAGACGAGTCACTATTGCGCTCCCATTTCCATACACAGTGCAAATAGCCCTCCAGTCTGTTCCCAGCAAGTACAGTGTATCGGACTGAAGAGGATCTACTGTTCTTGTCAGGTTCCTAAGCAGACTTGAACTAGATGTGGCCGTGTTTGTAGGAAGCACAGTTTTTTTATTCTGAGCAAGCTCACTGTTCGTAACACATAGGAAACAGTAGAGTAGAAGAGTGCACTTTTCTTAAAAGGAGAGTGTGTTTCTTGTAAGGCAAGCTCGCGTTTGTTTCCCAGTCCTAAATGGAGTTGAGTCACATGCAGTTTTTTGTCCTACGAGCAAGAGTTGTTTTCTGGTAAGGAAAGTCACTATTGTGCTCCCCTTGCCATACATAGTGCAAATAGCTCTCGCGTCTATTCCCAGCAATTACAGTGTATTGGACTGAAGAGGATCTAATGTTCTTGTCAGGTTCCTAAGCAGAGTTGAACTAGATATGGTCCGTGTGTGTAGGAAGCACAGTTGTTTTGTTCTGAGCAAGCTCACTGTTTAGACCCCATAGGAAACACAGTAGAGTAGAAGAGTGCTCTTTTCTCAAAAGCAAAGTGTGTTTCTTGTAAGGCGAGCTAGCGTATGTTTCCCAGTCCGAAATGGAGTTGAATCCCATGCAGTTTCTCGTCCTAAGAGCAAGAGTTGTTTTCTGGTAAGAAGAGTCACTATTGCGCTGCCATTGCCATACACAGGACAAATAGCACTGTTGTCTGTTCCCAGCAGTACAGTGTATTGGACTGAAGAGGATCTACTGTTCTTGTCAGGTTCCTAAGCAGAATTGACCTAGGTATGGTGGTGTGTGTAGGAAGCACGGTTTTTTTGTTCTGAGCAAGCTCACTGTTCGGACCTCATAGGAAACACAGTAGAGTAGAAGAGTGCTCTTTTCTCAAAAGCAGAGTGTGTTTCTTGTAAGGCGAGCTAGCATTTGTTTCCCAGTCCTAAATGGAGTTGAGTCACATGCAGTTTTTTGTCTTACGAGCAAGAGTTGTTTTCTGGTAAGACGAGTCACTATTGTGCTCCAATAGCCATACACAGTGCAAATAGCAGTCCCGTCTGTTCCCAGGAAGTACAGTGTATGGGACTGAAGAGGAGCTACTGTTCTTGTCAGTTTCCTAAGCAGAGTTGAACTAGATATGGCCCGAGTGTAGGAAGCACAGTTCTTTTGTTCTGAGCAAGCTCACTGTTCTGGCCCTATAGGAAACACAGTAGAGTAGAAGAGTGCTCTTTTCTCTAAAGCAGAGTGTGTTTCTTGTAAGGCGAGCTAGCGTTTGTTTCCCAGTCCTAAATGGAGTTGAATCACATGCAGTTTCTGGTCCTACGAGCAAGAGTTGTTTTATGGTAAGAAGAGTCACTATTGCCCTGCCATTGCCATACACAGGACAAATAGCATGTTGTCTCTTCCCCGCATGTACAGTGTATTGGACTGAAGAGGATCTACTGTTCTTGTCAGGTTCCTAAGCAGAATTGAACTAGATATGGCCCTTGTGTGTAGGAAGCACAGTTCTTTTGTTCTGAGCAAGCTCACTGTTCGGACCCCATAGGAAACACAGTAGAGTAGAAGAGTGCTCTTTTCTCAAAAGCAGAGTGTGTTTCATGTAAGGCGAGCTAGCATTTGTTTCCCAGACCTAAATGGAGTTGAATCACATGGAGTTTCTGGTCCTACGAGCTAGAGTTGTTTTATGGTAAGGAAAGTCACTGTTGTGCTCCCATTGCCCTCCACAAGGCAAATTGCACTCGCGTCTTTTCCCAGCAAATACAGTGTATTGGACTGAATAGGAGCTACTGTTCTTGTCAGTTTACTAAGCAGAGTTGAACTAGATATGGTCCGTGTGTGTAGGAAGCACAGTTCTTTTGTTCTGAGCAAGCTCACTGTTTGGACCCCATAGGAAACACAGTAGAGTAGAAGAGTGCTCTTTTCTCTAAAGCAGAGTGTGTTTCTTGTAAGGCGAGCTACCGTTTGTTTCCCAGTCCTAAATGGAGTGGAATCACATGCAGTTTCTGGTCCTACGAGCAAGAGTTGTTTTCTGGTAAAGAAAGTCACTATTGCGCTCCCATTGCCATACACAGTGCAAATAGCCCTCCCGTCTTTACCCAGCAAGTACAGTGTATTGGACTGAAGAGGAGCTACTGTTCTTCTCAGTTTCCTAAGAAGCGTTGAACTAGGTATGGCCCGTGTGTGTATTAGGCACAGTTCTTTTTTTCTGAGCAAGCTCACTGTTCTGGCACTATAGGAAGAACAGTAGAGTAGAAGAGTGCTCTTTTCTCAAAAGCAGAGTGTGTTTCTTGGAAGTCGAGCTAGCGTTTGTTTCCCAGTCCTAAAGGGAGTTGAGTCACATGCAGTTTTTGGTCCTACGAGCAAGAGTTGTTTTCTGGTAAGACGAGTCACTATTGTGCTCCAATTACCATACACAGTGCAAATAGCACTCGTGTCTGTTCCCCGCAAGTAAAGTGTATGGGACTGAAGAGGAGCTACTGTTCTTGTCAGTTTCCTAAGCAGAGTTGAACTAGATATTGCCCATGTGTAGGAAGCACAGTTCTTTTGTTCTGAGCAAGCTCACTGTTCTGGCCCTATAGGAAACACAGTAGAGTAGAATTGTGCTCTTTTCTCTAATGCAGAGTGTGTTTCTTGTAAGACAAGCTAGTGTTTGTTTCCCAGCCCTAAATGGAGTTGAATCACATGCAGTTTCTGGTCCTACAAGCAAGAGTTGTTTTATGGTAAGAAGAGTCACTATTGTGCTGCCATTGCCAAACACAGGACAAATAGCACTGGCGTCTGTTCCCAGCAAGTACAGTGGATTGGACTGAAGAGGATCTACTGTTCTTGTCAGGTCCCTAGCAGACTTGAACTAGATATGGCCGTGTGTGTAGGAAGCACAGTTCGTTTGTTCTCAACAAGCTCACTGTTCGGACCCCATAGGAAACACAGTAGAGTAGATGAGTGCTCTTTTCTCAAAAGCAGAGTGTGTTTCTTGTAAGGCGAGTTAGTGTTTGTTTCCCAGTCCTAAGTGGAGTTGTATCACATGCAGTTTTTGGTCCTACGAGCAAGAGTTGTTTTCCGGTAAGAAGAGTCACTATTGTGCTCCCATTGTCTTACACAGGGCAAATAGCACACGCGTCTGTTCCCAGCATGTACAGTGTATTGCACTGAAGAGGATCTACTGTTCTTGTCAGGTTCCTAAGCAGAGTTGAACTAGATATGGCCGTGTGTGTAGGAAGCACGGTTCTTTTGTTCTGAGCAAGCTCACTGTTCTGGCCCTATAGAAAACACAGTAGAGTAGAAGAGTGCTCTTTTCTCAAAAGCAGATTGTGTTTCTTGTAAGACGAGCTAGCGTTTGTTTCCCAGTCCCATATGGAGTTGAATCACATGCAGGTTCTGGTCCTACGAGCAAGAGTTGTTTTTTGGTAAGGAAAGTCACTATTGCGCTCCCATTGCCATACACAGTGCAAATAGCACTCGCTTCTGCTCCCAGCAAGTACAGTGTATCGGACTGAAGAGGAGCTACTGTTTTTGTCAGTTTCCTAAGCAGAGTTGATCGAGTTATGTCCCACGTGTGTAGGAAGCACATTTCTTTTGTTCTGAGCAAGCTCACTGTTTGGACCCCATAGGAAACACAGTAGAGTAGAAGAGTGCTCTTTTCTCTAAAGCAGAGTGTGTTTCTTGTAAGGCGAGCTAGCGTTTGTTTCCCAGTCCTAAATGGAGTTGAATCACATGCAGTTTCTGGTCCTACGAGCAAGAGTTGTTTTTTGGTAAGGAAAGTCACTATTGCGCTCCCATTGCCATACACAGTGCAAATAGCACTCGCGTCTGTTCCCAGCAAGTACAGTGTATCGGACTGAAGAGGAGCTACTGTTCTTGTCAGATTCCTAAGCAGAGTTGAACTAGATATGGCCCGTGTGTGTAGGAAGCACAGTTCTTTTGTTCTGAGCAAGCTCACTGTTTGGACCCCATAGGAAACTCAATAGAGTAGAAGAGTGCTCTTTTCTCAAAAGCAGAGTGTGTTTCTTGTAAGGCGAGCTAGCGTTTTTTTCCCAGTCCTAAATGGAGTTGAATCACATGCAGTTTCTGGTCCTACGAGCAAGAGTTGTTTTCTGGTAAGAAGAGTCAATATTGCGCTGCCATTGCCCTACACAGGACAAATAGCACTGGCGTCTGTTCCCAGCAAGTACAGTGTATTGGACTGAAGAGGAGCTACTGTTCTTGTCAGTTTCCTAAGCAGAGCTGAACTAGATATGGTCCGTGTGTGTAGGAAGCACAGTTCTTTTGTTCTGAGCAAGTTCACTGTTCGGACCTCTTAGGAAACACAATAGAGTAGAAGAGTGCTTTTTTCTCTAAATCAGAGTGTGTTTCTTGTAAGGCGAGTTAGAGTTTGTTTCCCAGTCCTAAGTGGAGTTGAATCACATGCAGTTTCTTGTCCTACGAGCAAGAGTTGTTTTCTGGTAAGAAGAGTCACTATTGTGCTCCCATTGTCATACACAGGGCAAATAGCACACGCGTCTGTTCCCAGCATGTACAGTGTATTGGACTGAAGAGGATCTACTGTTCTTGTCAGGTTCCTAAGCAGAGTTGAACTAGATATGGTCCGTGTGTGTAGGACGCACAGTTGTTTTGTTCTGAGCAAGCTCACTGTTTAGACCACATAGGAAACACAGTAGAGTAGAAGAGTGCTCTTTTCTCAAAAGCAGAGTGTGTTTCTTTTAAGGCGACCTAGCGTTTGTTTCCCAGTCCTAAATGGAGTGTAATCACATGCAGTTTCTGGTCCTACGAGCAAGAGTTGTTTTATGGTAAGAAGAGTCACTATTGCGCTGCCATTGCCATACACAGGACTAATAGCACTGTTGTCTGTTCCCAGCAGTATAGTGTATTGGTCTGAAGAGGATCTACTGTTCTTGTCAGGTTCCTAAGCAGAATTGAACTAGATATGGCCGTGTGTGTAGGAAGCACAGTTCTTTTGTTCTGAGCAAGTTCACTGTTCGGACCTCTTAGGAAACACAATAGAGTAGAAGAGTGCTTTTTTCTCTAAATCAGAGTGTGTTTCTTGTAAGGCGAGTTAGTGTTTGTTTCCCAGTCCTAAGTGGAGTTGAATCACATGCAGTTTCTGGTCCTACGAGCAAGAGTTGTTTTCTGGTAAGAAGAGTCACTATTGTGCTCCAATTTCCATACATAGTGCAAATAGCACTCGCGTTTGTTCCGAGCAAGTACAGTTTATTGGACTGAAGAGGAGGTACTGTTCTTGTCAGTTTCCTAAGCAGAGTTGAACTAGATATGGCCCGTGTATGTAGGAAGCACAGTTCTTTTTCTGAGCAAGCTCACTGTTTGGACCCCATAGGAAACACAGTAGAGTACAAGAGTGCTCTTTTCTCAAAAGCAGAGTGTGTTTCATGTAAGGCGAGCTAGCATTTGTTTCCCAGTCCTAAATGGAGTTGAATGACATGCAGTTTCTGGTCCTATGAGCAAGAGTTGTTTTCTGGTAAGGAAAGTCACTATTGGGCTCCCATTGCCATATACAGTGCAAATAGCCCTCCCGTCTGTTCCCAGCAAGTACAGTGTATCGGACTGAAGAGGATCTACTGTTCTTGTCAGGTTCCTAAGCAGACTTGAACTAGATGTGGCCGTGTTTGTAGGAAGCACAGTTTTTTTATTCTGAGCAAGCTCACTGTTCGTAACACATAGGAAACAGTAGAGTAGAAGAGTGCTCTTTTCTCAAAAGCAGAGTGTGTTTCTTGGAAGGCGAGCTAGTGTTTGTTTCCCAGTCCTAAACGGAGTTGAGTCACATGCAGTTTTTTGTCTTATGAGCAAGAGTTGTTTTCTGGTAAGACGAGTCACTATTGTGCTCCAATTGCCATACACAGTGCAAATAGCTCTCGCGTCGGTTCCGAGCAAGTATAGTGTATTGGACTGAAGAGGAGCTACTGTTCTTGTCAGTTTCCTAAGCAGAGTTGAACTAGATATGGCCCGTGTGTGTAGGAAGCACAGTTATTTTGTTCTGAGCAAGCTCACTGTTTGGACCCCATAGGAAACACAGTAGAGTAGAAGAGTGCTCTTTTCTCTAAAGCAGAGTGTGTTTCATGTAAGGCGAGCTAGCATTTGTTTCCCAGTCCTAAATGGAGTGGAATCACATGCAGTTTCTGGTCCTATGAGCAAGAGTTGTTTTCTGGTAAGGAAAGTCACTATTGTGCTCCCACTGCCATACACAGTACAAATAGCACATGTGTCTGTTCCCAGCAAGTACAGTGTATCAGACTGAAGAGGAGCTACTGTTCTTGTCAGTTTCCTAAGCAGAGTTGAACTCGATATGGCCCGTGTGTGTAGGAAGCACAGTTCTTATGTTCTGAGCATGCTCACTGTTCCGGCCCTATAGGAAACACAGTAGAGTAGAAGAGTGCACTTTTCTTAAAAGCAGAGTGTGTTTCTTGTAAGGCGAGCACGCGTTTGTTTCCCAGTTCTAAATGGAGTTGAGTCACATGCAGTTTTTTGTCCTACGAGCAAGAGTTGTTTTCTGGTAAGAAGAGTCACTGTTGCGCTCCAAATGCCATATACAGTGCAAATAGCACTCGCGTCTGTTCCCAGCAAGTACAGTGTATCAGACTGAATAGGAGCTACTGTTCTTGTCAGTTTCCTAAGCAGACTTGAACTAGATATGGCCGTGTGTGTAGGAAGCACAGTTTTTTTGTTCTGAGCAAGCTCACTGTTCGGAACACATAGGAAACACAGTAGAGTAGAAGAGTGCTCTTTTCTCAAAAGCAGAGTGTGTTTATGGAAGGCGAGCTAGCGTTTGTTTCCCAGTCCTAAATGGAGTTGAGTCACAAGCAGTTTTTTGTCCTACAAGCAAGAGTTGTTTTCGGGTAAGACGAGTCACTATTGTGCTCCAATTTCCATACACAGTGCAAATAGCACTCGCGTCTGTTCCGAGCAAGTACAGTGTATTGGACTGAAGAGGAGCTGCTGTTCTTGTCAGTTTCCTGAGCAGAGTTGAACTAGATATGGCCAGTGTATGTAGGAAGCACAGTTCTTTTTTTCTGAGCAAGCTCACTGTTTGGACCCCATAGGAAACACAGTAGAGTAGAAGAGTGCTCTTTTCTCAAAAGCAGAGTGTGTTTCATGTAAGGCGAGCTAGCATTTGTTTCCCAGTCCTAAATGGAGTTGATTCACATGCAGTTTCTGGTCCTACGAGCAAGAGTTGTTTTCTGGTAGGGAAAGTCACTATTGCGCTCCCATTGCCATACACAGTGCAAATAGCCCTCCCGTCTGTTTCCAGCAAGTGCAGTGTATCGGACTGAAGAGGATCTACTGTTCTTGTCAGGTTCCTAAGCAGACTTGAACTAGATGTGGCCGTGTTTGTAGGAAGCACAGTTTTTTTATTCTGAGCAAGCTCACTGTTCGGAACACATAGGAAACAGTAGAGTAGAAGAGTGCTCTTTTCTCAAAAGCAGAGTGTGTTTCTTGGAAGGCGAGCTAGTGTTTGTTTCCCAGTCCTAAATGGAGTTGAGTCATATGCAGTTTTTTGTCCTACGAGCAAGAGTTGTTTTCTGGTAAGACGAGTCACTTTTGTGCTCCAATTGCCATACACAGTGCAAACAGAACTCACGTCTGTTCCCAGCATGTACAATGTATTGGACTGAAGAGGATCTACTGTTTTTGTCAGGTTCCTAAGCAGAGTTGAACTAGATATGGCCGTGTGTGTAGGAAGCACAGTTGTTTTGTTCTGAGCAAGCTCACTGTTCTGGCCCTATAGGAAACACAGAAGATTTGAAGAGTGCTCTTTTCTCAAAAGCAGATTGTGTTTCTTGTAAGGGGAGCTAGCGTTTGTTTCCCATTCCTATATGGAGTTGAATCACATGCAGTTTCTGGTCCTACGAGCAAGAGTTGTTTTTTGGTAAGGAAAGTCACTATTGTGCTCCAATTGCCATACACAGTGCAAATAGCACATGCGTCTGTTCCCAGCAAGTACAGTGTATCAGACTGAAGAGGAGCTACTGTTCTTGTCAGTTTCCTAAGCAGAGTAGAACTAGATATGGCCCGTGTGTTTAGGAAGCACAGTTCTTATGTTCTGAGCAAGCTCACTGTTCTGGCCCTATAGGAAACACAGTAGAGTAGAAGAGTGCACTTTTCTTAAAAGCAGAGTGTGTTTCTTGTAAGGCGAGCTCGCGTTTGTTTCCCAGTCCTAAATGGAGTTGAGTCACATGCAGTTTCTGGTCCTACGAGCAAGAGTTGTTTTCTGGTAAGAAGAGTCACTGTTGCGCTCCAAATGTCATATACAGTGCAAATAGCACTCGCGTCTGTTCCCAGCAAGTACAGTGTATCGGAGTGAATAGGAGCTACTGTTCTTGTCAGTTTCCTAAGCAGACTTGATCTAGATATGGCCGTGTGTGTAGGAAGCACAGTTTTTTTGTTCAGAGCAGGCTCACTGTTCGGAACACATAGGAAACACAGTAGAGTAGAAGAGTGCTCTTTTCTCAAAAGCAGAGTGTGTTTTTGGAAGTCGAGCTAGCATTTGTTTCCCAGTCCTAAATGGAGTTGAGTCACATGCAGTTTTTTGTCTTACGAGCAAGAGTTGTTTTCTGGTAAGACGAGTCACTATTGTGCTCCAATTGCCATACACAGTGCAAATAGCACTCGCGTCTGTTCCGAGCAAGTACAGTGTATTGGACTGAAGAGGAGCTACTGTTCATGTCAGTTTCCTAAGCAGAGTTGAACTAGATATGGCCCGAGTGTAGGAAGCACAGTTCTTTTCTTCTGAGCAAGCTCACTGTTCTGGCCCTATAGGAAACACAGTAGAGGAGAAGAGTGCTCTTTTCTCTAAAGCAGAGTGTGTTTCTTGTAAGGCGAGCTAGCGTTTGTTTCCCAGTCCTAAATGGAGTGTAATCACATGCAGTTTCGGGTCCATGAGCAAGAGTTGTTTTCTGGTAAGAAGAGTCACTATTGTGCTGCCATTGCCATACACAGGACAAATAGCACTCTTGTCTGTTCCCAGCAGTATAGTGTATTGGTCTGAAGAGGATCTACTGTTCTTGTCAGGTTCCTAAGCAGAATTGAACTAGATATGGCCGTGTGTGTAGGAAGCACAGTTCTTTTGTTCTGAGCAAGTTCACTCTTCGGACCTCTTAGGAAACACAATAGAGTAGAAGAGTGCTTTTTTCTCTAAATCAGAGTGTGTTTCTTGTAAGGCGAGTTAGTGTTTGTTTCCCAGTCCTAAGTGGAGTTGAATCACATGCAGTTTCTGGTCCTACGAGCAAGAGTTGTTTTCTGGTAAGAAGAGTCACTATTGTGCTCCCATTGTCATACACAGGGCAAATAGCACACGCGTCTGTTCCCAGCATGTACAGTGTATTGGACTGAAGAGGATTTACTGTTCTTGTCAGGTTCCTAAGCACAGTTGAACTAGATTTGGCCGTGTGTGTAGGAAGCACAGTTCTTTTGTTCTGAGCAAGCTCACTGTTCTGGCCCTATAGGAAACACAGTAGAGTAGAAGAGTGCTCTTTTCTCAAAAGCAGGGTGTGTTTCATGTAAGGCGAGCTAGCATTTGTTTCCCAGTCCTAAATGGAGTTGAATCACATGCAGTTTCTGGTCCTACGAGCAAGAGTTGTTTTCTGGTAAGGAAAGTCACTATTGCACTCCCATTGCCATACACAGTGCAAATAGCCCTCCAGTCTGTTCCCAGCAAGTACAGTGTATCGGACTGAAGAGGGTCTACTGTTCTTGTCAGGTTCCTAAGCACAGTTGAACTAGATTTGGCCGTGTGTGTAGGAAGCACAGTTCTTTTGTTCTGAGCAAGCTCACTGTTCTGGCCCTATAGGAAACACAGTAGAGTAGAAGAGTGCTCTTTTCTCAAAAGCAGGGTGTGTTTCATGTAAGGCGAGCTAGCATTTGTTTCCCAGTCCTAAATGGAGTGGAATCACATGCAGTTTCTGGTCCTACGAGCAAGAGATGTTTTCTGGTAAGAAGAGTCACTGTTGCGCTCCAAATGTCATATACAGTGCAAATAGCACTCGCGTCTGTTCCCAGCAAGTACAGTGTATCGGACTGAATAGGAGCTACTGTTCTTGTCAGTTTCCTAAGCAGACTTGATCTAGATATGGCCGTGTGTGTGGGAAGCACAGTTTTTTTGTTCTGAGCAAGCTCACTGTTCGGAACACATACGAAACACAGTAGAGTAGAAGAGTGCTCTTTTCTCAAAAGCAGAGTGTGTTTTTGGAAGTCGAGCTAGCGTTTGTTTCCCAGTCCTAAATGGAGTTGAGTCACATGCAGTTTTTTCTTACGAGCAAGAGTTGTTTTCTGGTAAGACGAGTCACTATTGTGCTCCAATTGCCATACACAGTGCAAATAGCACTCGCGTCTGTTCCGAGCAAGTACAGTGTATTGGACTGAAGATGAGCTACTGTTCTTGTCAGTTTCCTAAGCAGAGTTGAACTAGATATGGCCCGACTATAGGAAGCACAGTTCTTTTGTTCTGAGCAAGCTCACTGTTCTGGCCCTATAGGAAACACAGTAGAGTAGAAGAGTGCTCTTTTCTCAAAAGCAGGGTGTGTTTCATGTAAGGCGAGCTAGCATTTGTTTCCCAGTCCTAAATGGAGTTGAATCACATGCAGTTTCTGGTCCTACGAGCAAGAGTTGTTTTCTGGTAAGGAAAGTCACTATTGCACTCCCGTTGCCATACACAGTGCAAATAGCCCTCCAGTCTGTTCCCAGCAAGTACAGTGTATCGGACTGAAGAGGGACTACTGTTCTTGTCAGGTTCCTAAGCAGATTTGAACTAGATATGGCCCGTGTGTGTAGGAAGCACAGTTCTTTTGTTCTGAGCAAGCTCACTGTTTGGATCCCATAGGAAACACAGTAGAGTAGAAGAGTGCTCTTTTCTCTAAAGCAGAGTGTGTTTCTTGTAAGACGAGCTAGCATTTGTTTCCCAGTCCTAAATGGAGTGGAATCACATGCAGTTTCTGGTCCTATGAGCAAGAGTTGTTTTCTGGTAAGGAAAGTCACTATTGCGCTCCCATTGCCATACACACTGCAAATAGCACATGCGTGTGTTCCCAGCAAGTACAGTGTATCAGACTGAAGAGGAGCTACTGTTCTTGTCAGTTTCCTAAGCAGAGTTGAACTCGATATGGCCCGTGTGTGTAGGAAGCACAGTTCTTATGTTCTGAGCAAGCTCACTGTTTCGGCCCTATAGGAAACACAGTAGAGTAGAAGAGTGCACTTTTCTTAAAAGGAGAGTGTGTTTCTTGTAAGGCAAGCTCGCGTTTGTTTCCCAGTCCTAAATGGAGTTGAGTCACATGCAGTTTTTTGTCCTATGAGCAAGAGTTGTTTTCTGGTAAGGAAAGTCACTATTGCGCTCCCCTTGCCATACATAGTGCAAATAGCTCTCGCGTCTATTCCCAGCAAGTACAGTGTATTGGACTGAAGAGGATCTAATGTTCTTGTCAGGTTCCTAAGCAGAGTTGAACTAGATATGGTCCGTGTGTGTAGGAAGCACAGTTGTTTTGTTCTGAGCAAGCTCACAGTTTAGACCCCATAGGAAACACAGTAGAGTAGAAGAGTGCTCTTTTCTCAAAAGCAAAGTGTGTTTCTTGTAAGACGAGCTAGCGTTTGTTTCCCAGTCCGAAATGGAGTTGAATCCCATGCAGTTTCTCGTCCTAAGAGCAAGAGTTGTTTTCTGGTAAGAAGAGTCACTATTGCGCTGCCATTGCCATACTAGGACAAATAACACTGTTGTCTGTTCCCAGCAGTACAGTGTATTGGACTGAAGAGGATCTACTGTTCTTGTCAGGTTCCTAAGCAGAATTGACCTAGGTATGGTGGTGTGTGTAGGAAGCACGGTTTTTTTGTTCTGAGCAAGCTCACTGTTCGGACCTCATAGGAAACACAGTAGAGTAGAAGAGTGCTCTTTTCTCAAAAGCAGAGTGTGTTTCTTGTAAGGCGAGCTAGCATTTGTTTCCCAGTCCTAAATGGAGTTGAGTCACATGCAGTTTTTTGTCTTACGAGCAAGAGTTGTTTTCTGGTAAGACGAGTCACTATTGTGCTCCAATAGCCATACACAGTGCAAATAGCAGTCCCGTCTGTTCCCAGGAAGTACAGTGTATGGGACTGAAGAGGAGCTACTGTTCTTGTCAGTTTCCTAAGCAGAGTTGAACTAGATATGGCCCGAGTGTAGGAAGCACAGTTCTTTTGTTCTGAGCAAGCTCACTGTTCTGGCCCTATAGGAAACACAGTAGAGTAGAAGAGTGCTCTTTTCTCTAAAGCAGAGTGTGTTTCTTGTAAGGCGAGCTAGCGTTTGTTTCCCAGTCCTAAATGGAGTGGAATCACATGCAGTTTCTGGTCCTACGAGCAAGAGTTTTTTTTATGGTAAGAAGAGTCACTATTGCCCTGCCATTGCCATACACAGGACAAATAGCACGTTGTCTCTTCCCCGCATGTACAGTGTATTGGACTGAAGAGGATCTACTGTTCTTGTCAGGTTCCTAAGCAGAATTGAACTAGATATGGCCCTTGTGTGTAGGAAGCACAGTTCTTTTGTTCTGAGCAAGCTCACTGTTCGGACCCCATAGGAAACCCAGTAGAGTAGAAGAGTGCTCTTTTCTCAAAAGCAGAGTGTGTTTCTTGGAAGTCGAGCTAGCGTTTGTTTCCCAGTCCTAAATGGAGTTGAGTCACATGCAGTTTTTGGTCCTACGAGCAAGAGTTGTTTTCTGGTAAGACGAGTCACTATTGTGCTCCAATTACCATACACAGTGCAAATAGCACTCGTGTCTGTTCCCCGCAAGTAAAGTGTATGGGACTGAAGAGGAGCTACTGTTCTTTTCAGTTTCCTAAGCAGAGTTGAACTAGATATTGCCCATGTGTAGGAAGCACAGTTCTTTTGTTCTGAGCAAGCTCACTGTTCTTGCCCTATAGGATACACAGTAGAGTAGAAGAGTGCTCTTTTCTCTAATGCAGAGTGTGTTTCTTGTAAGACAAGCTAGTGTTTGTTTCCCAGTCCTAAATGGAGTTGAATCACATGCAGTTTCTGGTCCTACAAGCAAGAGTTGTTTTATGGTAAGAAGAGTCACTATTGTGCTGCCATTGCCAAACACAGGACAAATAGCACTGGCGTCTGTTCCCAGCAAGTACAGTGTATTGGACTGAAGAGGATCTACTGTTCTTGTCAGGTCCCTAGCAGACTTGAACTAGATATGGCCATGTGTGTAGGAAGCACAGTTTGTTTGTTCTCAACAAGCTCACTGTTCGGACCCCATAGGAAACACAGTAGAGTAGATGAGTGCTCTTTTCTCAAAAGCAGAGTGTGTTTCTTGTAAGGCGAGTTAGTGTTTGTTTCCCAGTCCTAAGTGGAGTTGTATCACATGCAGTTTTTGGTCCTACGAGCAAGAGTTGTTTTCCGGTAAGAAGAGTCACTATTGTGCTCCCATTGTCATACACAGGGCAAATAGCACACGCGTCTGTTCCCAGCATGTACAGTGTATTGGACTGAAGAGGATCTACTGTTCTTGTCAGGTTCCTAAGCAGAGTTGAACTAGATATGGCCGTGTGTGTAGGAAGCACGGTTCTTTTGTTCTGAGCAAGCTCACTGTTCTGGCCCTATAGGAAACACAGTAGAGTAGAAGAGTGCTCTTTTCTCAAAAGCAGATTGTGTTTCTTGTAAGACGAGCTAGCGTTTGTTTCCCAGTCCCATATGGAGTTGAACCACATGCAGGTTCTGGTCCTACGAGCAAGAGTTGTTTTTTGGTAAGGAAAGTCACTATTGCGCTCCCATTGCCATACACAGTGCAAATAGCACTCGCTTCTGCTCCCAGCAAGTACAGTGTATCGGACTGAAGAGGAGCTACTGTTTTTGTCAGTTTCCTAAGCAGAGTTGATCGAGTTATGTCCCACGTGTGTAGGAAGCACATTTCTTTTGTTCTGAGCAAGCTCACTGTTTGGACCCCATAGGAAACACAGTAGAGTAGAAGAGTGCTCTTTTCTCTAAAGCAGAGTGTGTTTCTTGTAAGGCGAGCTAGCGTTTGTTTCCCAGTCCTAAATGGAGTTGAATCACATGCAGTTTCTGGTCCTACGAGCAAGAGTTGTTTTTTGGTAAGGAAAGTCACTATTGCGCTCCCATTGCCATACACAGTGCAAATAGCACTCGCGTCTGTTCCCAGCAAGTACAGTGTATCGGACTGAAGAGGAGCTACTGTTCTTGTCAGATTCCTAAGCAGAGTTGAACTAGATATGGCCCGTGTGTGTAGGAAGCACAGTTCTTTTGTTCTGAGCAAGCTCACTGTTCGTACCCCATAGGAAACACAGTAGAGTAGAAGAGTGCTCTTTTCTGAAAAGCAGAGTGTGTTTCATGGAAGGCAAGCTAGCATTTGTTTCTCAGTCCTAAATAGAGTTGAATCATATGCAGTTTCTGGTCCTACGAGCAAGAGTTGTTTTCTGGTAAGGAAAGTCAGTATTGTGCTCCCATTGCCATCCACAGTGCAAATAGCACTGGCGTCTGTTCCCAGCAATTACAGTGTAACGGACTGAAGAGGAGCTACTGTTCTTGTCAGTTTCCTAAGCAGAGTTGAACTAGATATGGGCCGTGTGTGTAGGAAGCACAGTTTTTTTTTTTCTGAGCAAGCTCACTGTTCTGGCCCTATAGGAAACACAGTAGAGTAGAAGAGTGCTCTTTTCTCTAAAGCAGAGTGTGTTTCTTGTAAGGCGAGCTACCGTTTGTTTCCCAGTCCTAAATGGAGTTGAATCACATGCAGTTTCTGGTCCTACGAGCAAGAGTTGTTTTATGGTAAGAAGAGTCACTATTGTGCTCCAATTGCCATATACAGGACAAATAGCACTGGTGTCTGTTCCCAGCAAGTACAGTGTATTGGACTGAAGAGGATCTACTGTTCTTTCAGGTTCCTAAGCAGAATTGAACTAGATATGGCCGTGTGTGTAGGAAGCACAGTTCTTTTGTTCTGAGCAAGCTCAATATTCGGACCCTATATGAAACACAGTAGAGTAGAAGAGTGTGCTTTTCTCAAAAGCAGAGTGTGTTTCTTGTAAGGCGAGCTAGAGTTTGTTTCCCAGTCCTAAATGGAGTTGAATCACATGCAGTTTCTGGTCCACGAGCAAGAGTTGTTTTCTGGTAAGAAGAGTCACTATTGCGCTGCCATTGCCATACACAGACAAATAGCATTGGCGTCTGTTCCCAGCAAGTACACTGCATTGGACTGAAGAGGAGCTACTGTTCTTGTCAGTTTACTAAGCAGAGTTGAACTAGATATGGTCCGTGTGTGTAGGAAGCACAGTTCTTTTGTTCTGAGCAAGCTCACTCTTTGGACCCCATAGGAAACACAGTAGAGTAGAAGAGTGCTCTTTTCTCTAAAGCAGAGTGTGTTTCTTGTAAGGCGAGCTACCGTTTGTTTCCCAGTCCTAAATGGAGTGGAATCACATGCAGTTTCTGGTCCTACGAGCAAGAGTTGTTTTCTGGTAAAGAAAGTCACTATTGTGCTCCCATTTCCATACACAGTGCAAATAGCCCTCGCGTCTGTTCCCAGCAAGTACAGTGTATGGGACTGAGGGAGGAGCTACTGTTCTTGTCAGTTTCCTAAGCAGAGTTGAAGTAGATTTGGCCCGTGTGTGTAGGAAGCACAGTTCTTATGTTCTGAGCGAGTCACTGTTCTGGCCCTATAGGAAACACAGTAGAGTAGAAGAGTGCTCTTTTCTCAAAAGCGGAGTGTGTTTCTTGTAAGGCGAGCTAGCATTTGTTTCCTAGTCCTAAATGGAGTTGAATCACATGCAGTTTCAGGTCCTACGATCAAGAGTTCTTTTCTGGTAAGGAAAGTCACATTGCGCTCCCATTGCCATACACAGTGCAAATAGCACTTGCGTCTGTTCCTAGCAAGTACAGTGTATTGGACTGGATAGGTGCTACTGTTCTTGTCAGTTTCCTAAGCAGAGTTGAACTAGATATGGTCCGTGTGTGTAGGAAGCACAGTTCTTTTGTTCTGAGCAAGCTCACTGTTTGGACCCCATAGGAAACACAGTAGAGTAGGAGAGTGCTCTTTTCTCTAAAGCAGAGTGTATTTCTTGTAAGGCGTGCTAGCGTTTGTTTCGCAGTCCTAAATGGAATTGAATCCCATGCAGTTTCTGGTACTATGAGCAAGAGTTGTTTTATGGTAAGAAGAGTCACTATTGCACTGCCATTGCCATACACAGGACAAATAGCACTGGCATCTGTTCGCAGCAAGTACAGTGTATTGGGCTGAAGAGGATCTACTGTTCTTGTCAGGTTCCTAAGCAGACTTGAACTAGATATGGCCGTGTATGTAGGAAGCACAGTTTTTTTTTTCTGAGCAAGCTCACTGTTCGGACCCCATAGGAAACACAGTAGAGTAGAAAAGTGCTTTTTTCTCAAAAGCAGAGTGTGTTTCTTTTAAGGCGAGCTAGCGTTTGTTTCCCATTCCTAAATGGAGTGGAATCACATGCAGTTTGTGTTCCTACGAGCAAGAGTTGTTTTCTGGTAAGGAAAGTCACTATTGTGCTCCCATTGCCATACACAGTGCAAATAGCCCTCCCATCTGTTCCCAGCAAGTACAGTGTATTGGACTGAAGAGGCGCTACTGTTCTTCTCAGATTCCTAAGCAGAGTTGAACTAGATATGGCCCGTGTGTGTAGGAAGCACAGTTCTTTTTTTCTGAGCAAGCTCACTGTTCTGTTCCTATGGGAAACACAGTAGAGTAGAAGAGTGCTCATTTCTCAAAAGCAGAGTATGTTTCTTGTAAAGCGAGCTAGAGTTTGTTTCCCAGTCCTAAATGGAGTTGAATCACATGCAGTTTCTGGTCCACGAGCAAGAGTTGTTTTCTGGTAAGAAGAGTCACTATTGCGCTGCCATTGCCATACACAGGACAAATAGCACTGGCGTCTGTTCCCAGCAAGTACAGTGTATTGGACTGAAGAGGATCTACTGTTCTTGTCAGGTTCCTAAGCAGACTTGAACTAGATATGGCCGTGTGTGTAGGAAGCACAGTTCTTTTGTTCTCAGCAAGCTCACTGTTCGGACCATATAGGAAACACAGTAGAGTAGAAGAGTGCTCTTTTCTCTAAAGCACAGTTTGTTTCTTGTAAGGCGAGCTAGCGTTTGTTTCCTAGTCCTAAATGGAGTTGAATCACATGCAGTTTCAGGTCCTACGAACAAGAGTTCTTTTCTGGTAAGGAAAGTCACATTGCGCTCCCATTGCCATACACAGTGCAAATAGCCCTCCCACCTGTTCCCAGCAAGTACAGTGTATTGGACTGAAGAGGAGCTACTGTTCTTCTCAGTTTCCTAAGCAGAATTGAACTAAATATGGCCGTGTGTGTAGGAAGCACTGTTCTTTTGTTCTGAGCAAGCTCACTGTTCTGGCCCTATAGGAAACACAGTAGAGTAGAAGAGTGCTCTTTTCTCTAAAGCAGAGTGTGTTTCTTGTAAGGCGAGCTAGCGTTTGTTTTCCAGTCCTAAATGGAGTTGAATCACATGCAGTTTCTAGTCCTACGAGCAAGAGTTGTTTTATGGTAAGAAGAGTCACTTTTGCGCTGCCATTGCCATACACAGGACAAATAGCACTGGCGTCTGTTCCCAGCAAGTAGAGTGTATTGGACTAAAGAGGATCTACTGTTCTTGTCAGGTTCCTAAGCAGAATTGAACTATATATGGCCGTGTGTGTAGGAAGCACAGTTCTTTTGTTCTGAGCAAGTTCAGTGTTCGGACTCCATAGGAAACACAGTAGAGTAGAAGAGTGCTCTTTTCTCAAAAGCAGAGTGTGTTTCTTGTAAGGCGAGCTAGCGTTTGTTTCCCAGTCCTAAATGGAGTTGAGTCACATGCAGTATTTATTCCTACGAGCAAGATTTGTTTTCTGGTAAGACGAGTCACTATTGTGCTCCAATTGCCATACACAGTGCAAATAGCACTCGCGTCTCTTCCCCGCATGTACAGTGTATTGGACTGAAGAGGAGCTACTGTTCTTGTCAGTTTCCTAAGCAGAGTTGAACTAGATATGGCCCTTGTGTGTAGGAAGCACAGTTCTTTTGTTCTGAGCAAGCTCACTGTTCGGACCTAATAGGAAACACAGTAGAGTAGAAGAGTGCTCTTTTCTCAAAAGCAGAGTGTGTTTCATGTAAGGCGAGCTAGCATTTGTTTCCCAGACCTAAATGGAGTTGAATCACATGGAGTTTCTTGTCCTACGAGCTAGAGTTGTTTTATGGTAAGGAAAGTCACTGTTGTGCTCCCATTGCCCTCCACAAGGCAAATTGCACTCGCGTCTTTTCCCAGCAAATACAGTGTATTGGACTGAATAGGAGCTACTGTTCTTGTCAGTTTACTAAGCAGAGTTGAACTAGATATGGTCCGTGTGTGTAGGAAGCACAGTTCTTTTGTTCTGAGCAAGCTCACTGTTTGGACCCCATAGGAAACACAGTAGAGTAGAAGAGTGCTCTTTTCTCTAAAGCAGAATGTGTTTCTTGTAAGGCGAGCTACCGTTTGTTTCCCAGTCCTAAATGGAGTGGAATCACATGCAGTTTCTGGTCCTACGAGCAAGAGTTGTTTTCTGGTAAAGAAAGTCACTATTGCGCTCCCATTGCCATACACAGTGCAAATAGCCCTCCCGTCTTTACCCAGCAAGTACAGTGTATTGGACTGAAGAGGAGCTACTGTTCTTCTCAGTTTCCTAAGCAGAGTTGAACTAGGTATGGCCCGTGTGTGTATTAGGCACAGTTCTTTTTTTCTGAGCAAGCTCACTGTTCTGGCACTATAGGAAGAACAGTAGAGTAGAAGAGTGCTCTTTTCTCAAAAGCAGAGTGTGTTTCTTGGAAGTCGAGCTAGTGTTTGTTTCCCAGTCCTAAATGGAGTTGAGTCACATGCAGTTTTTGGTCCTACGAGCAAGAGTTGTTTTCTGGTAAGACGAGTCACTATTGTGCTCCAATTACCATACACAGTGCAAATAGCATTCGTGTCTGTTCCCCGCAAGTAAAGTGTATTGGACTGATGAGGAGCTACTGTTCTTGTCAGTTTCCTAAGGAGAGTTGAACTAGATATGGCACGTGTGTAGGAAGCATAGTTCTTTTGTTTTGAGCAAGCTCACTGTTCGGAACCCCTTAGGAAACACAGTAGAGTAGAAGAGTGCTCTTTTCTCAAAAGCAGAGTGTGTTTCATGTAAGGCGAGCTAGCATTTGTTTCCCAGTCCTAAATGGAGTTGAATCACATGCAGTTTCTGGTTCTACGAGCAAGAGTTGTTTTCTGGTAAGGAAAGTCACTATTGTGCTCCCATTGCCATGCACAGTGCAAATAGCACTCGCGTCTGTTCCCAGAAAGTACAGTGTATCGGACTGAAGAGGAGCTACTGTTCTTGTCAGTTTCCTAAGCAGAGTTGAACTAGATAGGGTCGGTGTGTGTAGGAAGCACAGTTCTTTTGTTCTGAGCAAGCTCACTGTTTGGACCCCATAGGAAACTCAATAGAGTAGAAGAGTGCTCTTTTCTCAAAAGCAGAGTGTGTTTCTTGTAAGGCGAGCTAGCGTTTTTTTCCCAGTCCTAAATGGAGTTGAATCACATGCAGTTTCTGGTACTACGAGCAAGAGTTGTTTTCTGGTAAGAAGAGTCAATATTGCGCTGCCATTGCCCTACACAGGACAAATAGCACTGGCGTCTGTTCCCAGCAAGTACAGTGTATTGGACTGAAGAGGAGCTACTGTTCTTGTCAGTTTCCTAAGCAGAGCTGAACTAGATATGGTCCGTGTGTGTAGGAAGCACAGTTCTTTTGTTCTGAACAAGTTCACTGTTCGGACCTCTTAGGAAACACAATAGAGTAGAAGAGTGCTTTTTTCTCTAAATCAGAGTGTGTTTCTTGTAAGGCGAGTTAGTGTTTGTTTCCCAGTCCTAAGTGGAGTTGAATCACATGCAGTTTCTTGTCCTACGAGCAAGAGTCGTTTTCTGGTAAGAAGAGTCACTATTGTGCTCCCATTGTCATACACAGGGCAAATAGCACACGCGTCGGTTCCCAGCATGTACAGTGTATTGGACTGAAGAGGATCTACTGTTCTTGTCAGGTTCCTAAGCACAGTTGAACTAGATTTGGCCGTGTGTGTAGGAAGCACAGTTCTTTTGTTCTGAGCAAGCTCACTGTTCTGGCCCTATAGGAAACACAGTAGAGTAGAAGAGTGCTCTTTTCTCAAAAGCAGGGTGTGTTTCATGTAAGGCGAGCTAGCATTTGTTTCCCAGTCCTAAATGGAGTTGAATCACATGCAGTTTCTGGTCCTACGAGCAAGAGTTGTTTTCTGGTAAGGAAAGTCACTATTGCGCTCCCATTTCCATACACAGTGCAAATAGCCCTCCAGTCTGTTCCCAGCAAGTACAGTGTATCGGACTGAAGAGGATCTACTGTTCTTGTCAGGTTCCTAAGCAGACTTGAACTAGATGTGGCCGTGTTTGTAGGAAGCACAGTTTTTTTATTCTGAGCAAGCTCACTGTTCGTAACACATAGGAAACAGTAGAGTAGAAGAGTGCTCTTTTCTCAAAAGCAGAGTGTGTTTCTTGGAAGGCGAGCTAGTGTTTGTTTCCCAGTCCTAAATGGAGTTGAGTCACATGCAGTTTTTTGTCTTACGAGCAAGAGTTGTTTTCTGGTAAGACGAGTCACTATTGTGCTCCAATTGCCATACACAGTGCAAATAGCACTAGCGTCTGTTCCCAGCAAGTACAGTGTATTGGACTGAAGAGGAGCTACTGTTCTTGTCAGTTTCCTAAGCAGATTTGAACTAGATATGGCCCGTGTGTGTAGGAACCACAGTTCTTTTGTTCTGAGCAAGCTCACTGTTTGGACCCCATAGGAAACACAGTAGAGTAGAAGAGTGCTCTTTTCTCTAAAGCAGAGTGTGTTTCTTGTAAGACGAGCTAGCATTTGTTTCCCAGTCCTAAATGGAGTGGAATCACATGCAGTTTCTGGTCCTATGAGCAAGAGTTGTTTTCTGGTAAGGAAAGTCACTATTGCGCTCCCATTGCCATACACACTGCAAATAGCACATGCGTGTGTTCCCAGCAAGTACAGTGTATCAGACTGAAGAGGAGCTACTGTTCTTGTCAGTTTCCTAAGCAGAGTTGAACTCGATATGGCCCGTGTGTGTAGGAAGCACAGTTCTTATGTTCTGAGCAAGCTCACTGTTTCGGCCCTATAGGAAACACAGTAGAGTAGAAGAGTGCACTTTTCTTAAAAGGAGAGTGTGTTTCTTGTAAGGCAAGCTCGCGTTTGTTTCCCAGTCCTAAATGGAGTTGAGTCACATGCAGTTTTTTGTCCTACGAGCAAGAGTTGTTTTCTGGTAAGGAAAGTCACTATTGTGCTCCCCTTGCCATACATAGTGCAAATAGCTCTCGCGTCTATTCCCAGCAATTACAGTGTATTGGACTGAAGAGGATCTATGTTCTTGTCAGGTTCCTAAGCAGAGTTGAACTAGATATGGTCCGTGTGTGTAGGAAGCACAGTTGTTTTGTTCTGAGCAAGCTCACTGTTTAGACCCCATAGGAAACACAGTAGAGTAGAAGAGTGCTCTTTTCTCAAAAGCAAAGTGTGTTTCTTGTAAGGCGAGCTAGCGTTTGTTTCCCAGTCCGAAATGGAGTTGAATCCCATGCAGTTTCTCGTCCTAAGAGCAAGAGTTGTTTTCTGGTAAGAAGAGTCACTATTGCGCTGCCATTGCCATACACAGGACAAATAGCACTGTTGTCTGTTCCCAGCAGTACAGTGTATTGGACTGAAGAGGATCTACTGTTCTTGTCAGGTTCCTAAGCAGAATTGACCTAGGTATGGTGGTGTGTGTAGGAAGCACGGTTTTTTTGTTCTGAGCAAGCTCACTGTTCGGACCTCATCGGAAACACAGTAGAGTAGAAGAGTGCTCTTTTCTCAAAAGCAGAGTGTGTTTCTTGTAAGGCGAGCTAGCATTTGTTTCCCAGTCCTAAATGGAGTTGAGTCACATGCAGTTTTTTGTCTTACGAGCAAGAGTTGTTTTCTGGTAAGACGAGTCACTATTGTGCTCCAATAGCCATACACAGTGCAAATAGCAGTCCCGTCTGTTCCCAGGAAGTACAGTGTATGGGACTGAAGAGGAGCTACTGTTCTTGTCAGTTTCCTAAGCAGAGTTGAACTAGATATGGCCCGAGTGTAGGAAGCACAGTTCTTTTGTTCTGAGCAAGCTCACTGTTCTGGCCCTATAGGAAACACAGTAGAGTAGAAGAGTGCTCTTTTCTCTAAAGCAGAGTGTGTTTCTTGTAAGGCGAGCTAGCGTTTGTTTCCCAGTCCTAAATGGAGTTGAATCACATGCAGTTTCTGGTCCTACGAGCAAGAGTTGTTTTATGGTAAGAAGAGTCACTATTGCCCTGCCATTGCCATACACAGGACAAATAGCATGTTGTCTCTTCCCCGCATGTACAGTGTATTGGACTGAAGAGGATCTACTGTTCTTGTCAGGTTCCTAAGCAGAATTGAACTAGATATGGCCCTTGTGTGTAGGAAGCACAGTTCTTTTGTTCTGAGCAAGCTCACTGTTCGGACCCCATAGGAAACACAGTAGAGTAGAAGAGTGCTCTTTTCTCAAAAGCAGAGTGTGTTTCATGTAAGGCGAGCTAGCATTTGTTTCCCAGACCTAAATGGAGTTGAATCACATGGAGTTTCTGGTCCTACGAGCTAGAGTTGTTTTATGGTAAGGAAAGTCACTGTTGTGCTCCCATTGCCCTCCACAAGGCAAATTGCACTTGCGTCTTTTCCCAGCAAATACAGTGTATTGGACTGAATAGGAGCTACTGTTCTTGTCAGTTTACTAAGCAGAGTTGAACTAGATATGGTCCGTGTGTGTAGGAAGCACAGTTCTTTTGTTCTGAGCAAGCTCACTGTTTGGACCCCATAGGAAACACAGTAGAGTAGAAGAGTGCTCTTTTCTCTAAAGCAGAGTGTGTTTATTGTAAGGCGAGCTACCGTTTGTTTCCCAGTCCTAAATGGAGTGGAATCACATGCAGTTTCTGGTCCTACGAGCAAGAGTTGTTTTCTGGTAAAGAAAGTCACTATTGCGCTCCCATTGCCATACACAGTGCAAATAGCCCTCCCGTCTTTACCCAGCAAGTACAGTGTATTGGACTGAAGAGGAGCTACTGTTCTTCTCAGTTTCCTAGGAAGCGTTGAACTAGGTATGGCCCGTGTGTGTATTAGGCACAGTTCTTTTTTTCTGAGCAAGCTCACTGTTCTGGCACTATAGGAAGAACAGTAGAGTAGAAGAGTGCTCTTTTCTCAAAAGCAGAGTGTGTTTCTTGGAAGTCAAGCTAGCGTTTGTTTCCCAGTCCTAAATGGAGTTGAGTCACATGCAGTTTTTGGTCCTACGAGCAAGAGTTGTTTTCTGGTAAGACGAGTCACTATTGTGCTCCAATTACCATACACAGTGCAAATAGCACTCGTGTCTGTTCCCCGCAAGTAAAGTGTATGGGACTGAAGAGGAGCTACTGTTCTTGTCAGTTTCCTAAGCAGAGTTGAACTAGATATTGCCCATGTGTAGGAAGCACAGTTCTTTTGTTCTGAGCAAGCTCACTGTTCTGGCCCTATAGGAAACACAGTAGAGTAGAATCGTGCTTCTTTTCTCTAATGCAGAGTGTGTTTCTTGTAAGCAAGCTAGTGTTTGTTTCCCAGTCCTAAATGGAGTTGAATCACATGCAGTTTCTGGTCCTACAAGCAAGAGTTGTTTTATGGTAAGAAGAGTCACTATTGTGCTGCCATTGCCAAACACAGGACAAATAGCACTGGCGTCTGTTCCAGCAAGTACAGTGTATTGGACTGAAGAGGATCTACTGTTCTTGTCAGGTCCCTAGCAGACTTGAACTAGATATGGCCGTGTGTGTAGGAAGCACAGTTCGTTTGTTCTCAACAAGCTCACTGTTCGGACCCCATAGGAAACACAGTAGAGTAGATGAGTGCTCTTTTCTCAAAAGCAGAGTGTGTTTCTTGTAAGGCGAGTTAGTGTTTGTTTCCCAGTCCTAAGTGGAGTTGGATCACATGCAGTTTTTGGTCCTACGAGCAAGAGTTGTTTTCCGGTAAGAAGAGTCACTATTGTGCTCCCATTGTCATACACAGGGCAAATAGCACAGGCGTCTGTTCCCAGCATGTACAGTGTATTGGACTGAAGAGGATCTACTGTTCTTGTCAGGTTCCTAAGCAGAGTTGAACTAGATATGGCCGTGTGTGTAGGAAGCACGGTTCTTTTGTTCTGAGCAAGCTCACTGTTCTGGCCCTATAGGAAACACAGTAGAGTAGAAGAGTGCTCTTTTCTCAAAAGCAGATTGTGTTTCTTGTAAGACGAGCTAGCGTTTGTTTCCCAGTCCCATATGGAGTTGAATCACATGCAGGTTCTGGTCCTACGAGCAAGAGTTGTTTTTTGGTAAGGAAAGTCACTATTGCGCTCCCATTGCCATACACAGTGCAAATAGCACTCGCTTCTGCTCCCAGCAAGTACAGTGTATCGGACTGAAGAGGAGCTACTGTTTTTGTCAGTTTCCTAAGCAGAGTTGATCGAGTTATGTCCCACGTGTGTAGGAAGCACATTTCTTTTGTTCTGAGCAAGCTCACTGTTTGGACCCCATAGGAAACACAGTAGAGTAGAAGAGTGCTCTTTTCTCTAAAGCAGAGTGTGTTTCTTGTAAGGCGAGCTAGCGTTTGTTTCCCAGTCCTAAATGGAGTTGAATCACATGCAGTTTCTGGTCCTACGAGCAAGAGTTGTTTTCTGGTAAAGAAAGTCACTATTGCGCTCCCATTGCCATACACAGTGCAAATAGCCCTCCCGTCTTTACCCAGCAAGTACAGTGTATTGGACTGAAGAGGAGCTACTGTTCTTCTCAGTTTCCTAAGCAGAGTTGAACTAGGTATGGCCCGTGTGTGTATTAGGCACAGTTCTTTTTTTCTGAGCAAGCTCACTGTTCTGGCACTATAGGAAGAACAGTAGAGTAGAAGAGTGCTCTTTTCTCAAAAGCAGAGTGTGTTTCTTGGAAGTCGAGCTAGTGTTTGTTTCCCAGTCCTAAATGGAGTTGAGTCACATGCAGTTTTTGGTCCTACGAGCAAGAGTTGTTTTCTGGTAAGACGAGTCACTATTGTGCTCCAATTACCATACACAGTGCAAATAGCATTCGTGTCTGTTCCCCGCAAGTAAAGTGTATTGGACTGATGAGGAGCTACTGTTCTTGTCAGTTTCCTAAGGAGAGTTGAACTAGATATGGCACGTGTGTAGGAAGCATAGTTCTTTTGTTTTGAGCAAGCTCACTGTTCGGAACCCCTTAGGAAACACAGTAGAGTAGAAGAGTGCTCTTTTCTCAAAAGCAGAGTGTGTTTCATGTAAGGCGAGCTAGCATTTGTTTCCCAGTCCTAAATGGAGTTGAATCACATGCAGTTTCTGGTTCTACGAGCAAGAGTTGTTTTCTGGTAAGGAAAGTCACTATTGTGCTCCCATTGCCATGCACAGTGCAAATAGCACTCGCGTCTGTTCCCAGAAAGTACAGTGTATCGGACTGAAGAGGAGCTACTGTTCTTGTCAGTTTCCTAAGCAGAGTTGAACTAGATAGGGTCGGTGTGTGTAGGAAGCACAGTTCTTTTGTTCTGAGCAAGCTCACTGTTTGGACCCCATAGGAAACTCAATAGAGTAGAAGAGTGCTCTTTTCTCAAAAGCAGAGTGTGTTTCTTGTAAGGCGAGCTAGCGTTTTTTTCCCAGTCCTAAATGGAGTTGAATCACATGCAGTTTCTGGTACTACGAGCAAGAGTTGTTTTCTGGTAAGAAGAGTCAATATTGCGCTGCCATTGCCCTACACAGGACAAATAGCACTGGCGTCTGTTCCCAGCAAGTACAGTGTATTGGACTGAAGAGGAGCTACTGTTCTTGTCAGTTTCCTAAGCAGAGCTGAACTAGATATGGTCCGTGTGTGTAGGAAGCACAGTTCTTTTGTTCTGAACAAGTTCACTGTTCGGACCTCTTAGGAAACACAATAGAGTAGAAGAGTGCTTTTTTCTCTAAATCAGAGTGTGTTTCTTGTAAGGCGAGTTAGTGTTTGTTTCCCAGTCCTAAGTGGAGTTGAATCACATGCAGTTTCTTGTCCTACGAGCAAGAGTCGTTTTCTGGTAAGAAGAGTCACTATTGTGCTCCCATTGTCATACACAGGGCAAATAGCACACGCGTCGGTTCCCAGCATGTACAGTGTATTGGACTGAAGAGGATCTACTGTTCTTGTCAGGTTCCTAAGCACAGTTGAACTAGATTTGGCCGTGTGTGTAGGAAGCACAGTTCTTTTGTTCTGAGCAAGCTCACTGTTCTGGCCCTATAGGAAACACAGTAGAGTAGAAGAGTGCTCTTTTCTCAAAAGCAGGGTGTGTTTCATGTAAGGCGAGCTAGCATTTGTTTCCCAGTCCTAAATGGAGTTGAATCACATGCAGTTTCTGGTCCTACGAGCAAGAGTTGTTTTCTGGTAAGGAAAGTCACTATTGCGCTCCCATTTCCATACACAGTGCAAATAGCCCTCCAGTCTGTTCCCAGCAAGTACAGTGTATCGGACTGAAGAGGATCTACTGTTCTTGTCAGGTTCCTAAGCAGACTTGAACTAGATGTGGCCGTGTTTGTAGGAAGCACAGTTTTTTTTATTCTGAGCAAGCTCACTGTTCGTAACACATAGGAAACAGTAGAGTAGAAGAGTGCTCTTTTCTCAAAAGCAGAGTGTGTTTCTTGGAAGGCGAGCTAGTGTTTGTTTCCCAGTCCTAAATGGAGTTGAGTCACATGCAGTTTTTTGTCTTACGAGCAAGAGTTGTTTTCTGGTAAGACGAGTCACTATTGTGCTCCAATTGCCATACACAGTGCAAATAGCACTAGCGTCTGTTCCCAGCAAGTACAGTGTATTGGACTGAAGAGGAGCTACTGTTCTTGTCAGTTTCCTAAGCAGATTTGAACTAGATATGGCCCGTGTGTGTAGGAACCACAGTTCTTTTGTTCTGAGCAAGCTCACTGTTTGGACCCCATAGGAAACACAGTAGAGTAGAAGAGTGCTCTTTTCTCTAAAGCAGAGTGTGTTTCTTGTAAGACGAGCTAGCATTTGTTTCCCAGTCCTAAATGGAGTGGAATCACATGCAGTTTCTGGTCCTATGAGCAAGAGTTGTTTTCTGGTAAGGAAAGTCACTATTGCGCTCCCATTGCCATACACACTGCAAATAGCACATGCGTGTGTTCCCAGCAAGTACAGTGTATCAGACTGAAGAGGAGCTACTGTTCTTGTCAGTTTCCTAAGCAGAGTTGAACTCGATATGGCCCGTGTGTGTAGGAAGCACAGTTCTTATGTTCTGAGCAAGCTCACTGTTTCGGCCCTATAGGAAACACAGTAGAGTAGAAGAGTGCACTTTTCTTAAAAGGAGAGTGTGTTTCTTGTAAGGCAAGCTCGCGTTTGTTTCCCAGTCCTAAATGGAGTTGAGTCACATGCAGTTTTTTGTCCTACGAGCAAGAGTTGTTTTCTGGTAAGGAAAGTCACTATTGTGCTCCCCTTGCCATACATAGTGCAAATAGCTCTCGCGTCTATTCCCAGCAATTACAGTGTATTGGACTGAAGAGGATCTATGTTCTTGTCAGGTTCCTAAGCAGAGTTGAACTAGATATGGTCCGTGTGTGTAGGAAGCACAGTTGTTTTGTTCTGAGCAAGCTCACTGTTTAGACCCCATAGGAAACACAGTAGAGTAGAAGAGTGCTCTTTTCTCAAAAGCAAAGTGTGTTTCTTGTAAGGCGAGCTAGCGTTTGTTTCCCAGTCCGAAATGGAGTTGAATCCCATGCAGTTTCTCGTCCTAAGAGCAAGAGTTGTTTTCTGGTAAGAAGAGTCACTATTGCGCTGCCATTGCCATACACAGGACAAATAGCACTGTTGTCTGTTCCCAGCAGTACAGTGTATTGGACTGAAGAGGATCTACTGTTCTTGTCAGGTTCCTAAGCAGAATTGACCTAGGTATGGTGGTGTGTGTAGGAAGCACGGTTTTTTTGTTCTGAGCAAGCTCACTGTTCGGACCTCATCGGAAACACAGTAGAGTAGAAGAGTGCTCTTTTCTCAAAAGCAGAGTGTGTTTCTTGTAAGGCGAGCTAGCATTTGTTTCCCAGTCCTAAATGGAGTTGAGTCACATGCAGTTTTTTGTCTTACGAGCAAGAGTTGTTTTCTGGTAAGACGAGTCACTATTGTGCTCCAATAGCCATACACAGTGCAAATAGCAGTCCCGTCTGTTCCCAGGAAGTACAGTGTATGGGACTGAAGAGGAGCTACTGTTCTTGTCAGTTTCCTAAGCAGAGTTGAACTAGATATGGCCCGAGTGTAGGAAGCACAGTTCTTTTGTTCTGAGCAAGCTCACTGTTCTGGCCCTATAGGAAACACAGTAGAGTAGAAGAGTGCTCTTTTCTCTAAAGCAGAGTGTGTTTCTTGTAAGGCGAGCTAGCGTTTGTTTCCCAGTCCTAAATGGAGTTGAATCACATGCAGTTTCTGGTCCTACGAGCAAGAGTTGTTTTATGGTAAGAAGAGTCACTATTGCCCTGCCATTGCCATACACAGGACAAATAGCATGTTGTCTCTTCCCCGCATGTACAGTGTATTGGACTGAAGAGGATCTACTGTTCTTGTCAGGTTCCTAAGCAGAATTGAACTAGATATGGCCCTTGTGTGTAGGAAGCACAGTTCTTTTGTTCTGAGCAAGCTCACTGTTCGGACCCCATAGGAAACACAGTAGAGTAGAAGAGTGCTCTTTTCTCAAAAGCAGAGTGTGTTTCATGTAAGGCGAGCTAGCATTTGTTTCCCAGACCTAAATGGAGTTGAATCACATGGAGTTTCTGGTCCTACGAGCTAGAGTTGTTTTATGGTAAGGAAAGTCACTGTTGTGCTCCCATTGCCCTCCACAAGGCAAATTGCACTTGCGTCTTTTCCCAGCAAATACAGTGTATTGGACTGAATAGGAGCTACTGTTCTTGTCAGTTTACTAAGCAGAGTTGAACTAGATATGGTCCGTGTGTGTAGGAAGCACAGTTCTTTTGTTCTGAGCAAGCTCACTGTTTGGACCCCATAGGAAACTCAATAGAGTAGAAGAGTGCTCTTTTCTCTAAAGCAGAGTGTGTTTATTGTAAGGCGAGCTACCGTTTGTTTCCCAGTCCTAAATGGAGTGGAATCACATGCAGTTTCTGGTACTACGAGCAAGAGTTGTTTTCTGGTAAGAAGAGTCAATATTGCGCTGCCATTGCCCTACACAGGACAAATAGCACTGGCGTCTGTTCCCAGCAAGTACAGTGTATTGGACTGAAGAGGAGCTACTGTTCTTGTCAGTTTCCTAAGCAGAGCTGAACTAGATATGGTCCGTGTGTGTAGGAAGCACAGTTCTTTTGTTCTGAACAAGTTCACTGTTCGGACCTCTTAGGAAACACAATAGAGTAGAAGAGTGCTTTTTTCTCTAAATCAGAGTGTGTTTCTTGTAAGGCGAGTTAGTGTTTGTTTCCCAGTCCTAAGTGGAGTTGAATCACATGCAGTTTCTTGTCCTACGAGCAAGAGTCGTTTTCTGGTAAGAAGAGTCACTATTGTGCTCCCATTGTCATACACAGGGCAAATAGCACACGCGTCGGTTCCCAGCATGTACAGTGTATTGGACTGAAGAGGATCTACTGTTCTTGTCAGGTTCCTAAGCACAGTTGAACTAGATTTGGCCGTGTGTGTAGGAAGCACAGTTCTTTTGTTCTGAGCAAGCTCACTGTTCTGGCCCTATAGGAAACACAGTAGAGTAGAAGAGTGCTCTTTTCTCAAAAGCAGGGTGTGTTTCATGTAAGGCGAGCTAGCATTTGTTTCCCAGTCCTAAATGGAGTTGAATCACATGCAGTTTCTGGTCCTACGAGCAAGAGTTGTTTTCTGGTAAGGAAAGTCACTATTGCGCTCCCATTTCCATACACAGTGCAAATAGCCCTCCAGTCTGTTCCCAGCAAGTACAGTGTATCGGACTGAAGAGGATCTACTGTTCTTGTCAGGTTCCTAAGCAGACTTGAACTAGATGTGGCCGTGTTTGTAGGAAGCACAGTTTTTTTATTCTGAGCAAGCTCACTGTTCGTAACACATAGGAAACAGTAGAGTAGAAGAGTGCTCTTTTCTCAAAAGCAGAGTGTGTTTCTTGGAAGGCGAGCTAGTGTTTGTTTCCCAGTCCTAAATGGAGTTGAGTCACATGCAGTTTTTTGTCTTACGAGCAAGAGTTGTTTTCTGGTAAGACGAGTCACTATTGTGCTCCAATTGCCATACACAGTGCAAATAGCACTAGCGTCTGTTCCCAGCAAGTACAGTGTATTGGACTGAAGAGGAGCTACTGTTCTTGTCAGTTTCCTAAGCAGATTTGAACTAGATATGGCCCGTGTGTGTAGGAACCACAGTTCTTTTGTTCTGAGCAAGCTCACTGTTTGGACCCCATAGGAAACACAGTAGAGTAGAAGAGTGCTCTTTTCTCTAAAGCAGAGTGTGTTTCTTGTAAGACGAGCTAGCATTTGTTTCCCAGTCCTAAATGGAGTGGAATCACATGCAGTTTCTGGTCCTATGAGCAAGAGTTGTTTTCTGGTAAGGAAAGTCACTATTGCGCTCCCATTGCCATACACACTGCAAATAGCACATGCGTGTGTTCCCAGCAAGTACAGTGTATCAGACTGAAGAGGAGCTACTGTTCTTGTCAGTTTCCTAAGCAGAGTTGAACTCGATATGGCCCGTGTGTGTAGGAAGCACAGTTCTTATGTTCTGAGCAAGCTCACTGTTTCGGCCCTATAGGAAACACAGTAGAGTAGAAGAGTGCACTTTTCTTAAAAGGAGAGTGTGTTTCTTGTAAGGCAAGCTCGCGTTTGTTTCCCAGTCCTAAATGGAGTTGAGTCACATGCAGTTTTTTGTCCTACGAGCAAGAGTTGTTTTCTGGTAAGGAAAGTCACTATTGTGCTCCCCTTGCCATACATAGTGCAAATAGCTCTCGCGTCTATTCCCAGCAATTACAGTGTATTGGACTGAAGAGGATCTATGTTCTTGTCAGGTTCCTAAGCAGAGTTGAACTAGATATGGTCCGTGTGTGTAGGAAGCACAGTTGTTTTGTTCTGAGCAAGCTCACTGTTTAGACCCCATAGGAAACACAGTAGAGTAGAAGAGTGCTCTTTTCTCAAAAGCAAAGTGTGTTTCTTGTAAGGCGAGCTAGCGTTTGTTTCCCAGTCCGAAATGGAGTTGAATCCCATGCAGTTTCTCGTCCTAAGAGCAAGAGTTGTTTTCTGGTAAGAAGAGTCACTATTGCGCTGCCATTGCCATACACAGGACAAATAGCACTGTTGTCTGTTCCCAGCAGTACAGTGTATTGGACTGAAGAGGATCTACTGTTCTTGTCAGGTTCCTAAGCAGAATTGACCTAGGTATGGTGGTGTGTGTAGGAAGCACGGTTTTTTTGTTCTGAGCAAGCTCACTGTTCGGACCTCATCGGAAACACAGTAGAGTAGAAGAGTGCTCTTTTCTCAAAAGCAGAGTGTGTTTCTTGTAAGGCGAGCTAGCATTTGTTTCCCAGTCCTAAATGGAGTTGAGTCACATGCAGTTTTTTGTCTTACGAGCAAGAGTTGTTTTCTGGTAAGACGAGTCACTATTGTGCTCCAATAGCCATACACAGTGCAAATAGCAGTCCCGTCTGTTCCCAGGAAGTACAGTGTATGGGACTGAAGAGGAGCTACTGTTCTTGTCAGTTTCCTAAGCAGAGTTGAACTAGATATGGCCCGAGTGTAGGAAGCACAGTTCTTTTGTTCTGAGCAAGCTCACTGTTCTGGCCCTATAGGAAACACAGTAGAGTAGAAGAGTGCTCTTTTCTCTAAAGCAGAGTGTGTTTCTTGTAAGGCGAGCTAGCGTTTGTTTCCCAGTCCTAAATGGAGTTGAATCACATGCAGTTTCTGGTCCTACGAGCAAGAGTTGTTTTATGGTAAGAAGAGTCACTATTGCCCTGCCATTGCCATACACAGGACAAATAGCATGTTGTCTCTTCCCCGCATGTACAGTGTATTGGACTGAAGAGGATCTACTGTTCTTGTCAGGTTCCTAAGCAGAATTGAACTAGATATGGCCCTTGTGTGTAGGAAGCACAGTTCTTTTGTTCTGAGCAAGCTCACTGTTCGGACCCCATAGGAAACACAGTAGAGTAGAAGAGTGCTCTTTTCTCAAAAGCAGAGTGTGTTTCATGTAAGGCGAGCTAGCATTTGTTTCCCAGACCTAAATGGAGTTGAATCACATGGAGTTTCTGGTCCTACGAGCTAGAGTTGTTTTATGGTAAGGAAAGTCACTGTTGTGCTCCCATTGCCCTCCACAAGGCAAATTGCACTTGCGTCTTTTCCCAGCAAATACAGTGTATTGGACTGAATAGGAGCTACTGTTCTTGTCAGTTTACTAAGCAGAGTTGAACTAGATATGGTCCGTGTGTGTAGGAAGCACAGTTCTTTTGTTCTGAGCAAGCTCACTGTTTGGACCCCATAGGAAACACAGTAGAGTAGAAGAGTGCTCTTTTCTCTAAAGCAGAGTGTGTTTATTGTAAGGCGAGCTACCGTTTGTTTCCCAGTCCTAAATGGAGTGGAATCACATGCAGTTTCTGGTCCTACGAGCAAGAGTTGTTTTCTGGTAAAGAAAGTCACTATTGCGCTCCCATTGCCATACACAGTGCAAATAGCCCTCCCGTCTTTACCCAGCAAGTACAGTGTATTGGACTGAAGAGGAGCTACTGTTCTTCTCAGTTTCCTAAGAAGCGTTGAACTAGGTATGGCCCGTGTGTGTATTAGGCACAGTTCTTTTTTTCTGAGCAAGCTCACTGTTCTGGCACTATAGGAAGAACAGTAGAGTAGAAGAGTGCTCTTTTCTCAAAAGCAGAGTGTGTTTCTTGGAAGTCAAGCTAGCGTTTGTTTCCCAGTCCTAAATGGAGTTGAGTCACATGCAGTTTTTGGTCCTACGAGCAAGAGTTGTTTTCTGGTAAGACGAGTCACTATTGTGCTCCAATTACCATACACAGTGCAAATAGCACTCGTGTCTGTTCCCCGCAAGTAAAGTGTATGGGACTGAAGAGGAGCTACTGTTCTTGTCAGTTTCCTAAGCAGAGTTGAACTAGATATTGCCCATGTGTAGGAAGCACAGTTCTTTTGTTCTGAGCAAGCTCACTGTTCTGGCCCTATAGGAAACACAGTAGAGTAGAATCGTGCTCTTTTCTCTAATGCAGAGTGTGTTTCTTGTAAGCAAGCTAGTGTTTGTTTCCCAGTCCTAAATGGAGTTGAATCACATGCAGTTTCTGGTCCTACAAGCAAGAGTTGTTTTATGGTAAGAAGAGTCACTATTGTGCTGCCATTGCCAAACACAGGACAAATAGCACTGGCGTCTGTTCCCAGCAAGTACAGTGTATTGGACTGAAGAGGATCTACTGTTCTTGTCAGGTCCCTAGCAGACTTGAACTAGATATGGCCGTGTGTGTAGGAAGCACAGTTCGTTTGTTCTCAACAAGCTCACTGTTCGGACCCCATAGGAAACACAGTAGAGTAGATGAGTGCTCTTTTCTCAAAAGCAGAGTGTGTTTCTTGTAAGGCGAGTTAGTGTTTGTTTCCCAGTCCTAAGTGGAGTTGGATCACATGCAGTTTTTGGTCCTACGAGCAAGAGTTGTTTTCCGGTAAGAAGAGTCACTATTGTGCTCCCATTGTCATACACAGGGCAAATAGCACAGGCGTCTGTTCCCAGCATGTACAGTGTATTGGACTGAAGAGGATCTACTGTTCTTGTCAGGTTCCTAAGCAGAGTTGAACTAGATATGGCCGTGTGTGTAGGAAGCACGGTTCTTTTGTTCTGAGCAAGCTCACTGTTCTGGCCCTATAGGAAACACAGTAGAGTAGAAGAGTGCTCTTTTCTCAAAAGCAGATTGTGTTTCTTTTAAGACGAGCTAGCGTTTGTTTCCCAGTCCCATATGGAGTTGAATCACATGCAGGTTCTGGTCCTACGAGCAAGAGTTGTTTTTTGGTAAGGAAAGTCACTATTGCGCTCCCATTGCCATACACAGTGCAAATAGCACTCGCTTCTGCTCCCAGCAAGTACAGTGTATCGGACTGAAGAGGAGCTACTGTTTTTGTCAGTTTCCTAAGCAGAGTTGATCGAGTTATGTCCCACGTGTGTAGGAAGCACATTTCTTTTGTTCTGAGCAAGCTCACTGTTTGGACCCCATAGGAAACACAGTAGAGTAGAAGAGTGCTCTTTTCTCTAAAGCAGAGTGTGTTTCTTGTAAGGCGAGCTAGCGTTTGTTTCCCAGTCCTAAATGGAGTTGAATCACATGCAGTTTCTGGTCCTACGAGCAAGAGTTGTTTTCTGGTAAGGAAAGTCACTATTGCGCTCCCATTTCCATACACAGTGCAAATAGCCCTCCAGTCTGTTCCCAGCAAGTACAGTGTATCGGACTGAAGAGGATCTACTGTTCTTGTCAGGTTCCTAAGCAGACTTGAACTAGATGTGGCCGTGTTTGTAGGAAGCACAGTTTTTTTATTCTGAGCAAGCTCACTGTTCGTAACACATAGGAAACAGTAGAGTAGAAGAGTGCTCTTTTCTCAAAAGCAGAGTGTGTTTCTTGGAAGGCGAGCTAGTGTTTGTTTCCCAGTCCTAAATGGAGTTGAGTCACATGCAGTTTTTTGTCTTACGAGCAAGAGTTGTTTTCTGGTAAGACGAGTCACTATTGTGCTCCAATTGCCATACACAGTGCAAATAGCACTAGCGTCTGTTCCCAGCAAGTACAGTGTATTGGACTGAAGAGGAGCTACTGTTCTTGTCAGTTTCCTAAGCAGATTTGAACTAGATATGGCCCGTGTGTGTAGGAACCACAGTTCTTTTGTTCTGAGCAAGCTCACTGTTTGGACCCCATAGGAAACACAGTAGAGTAGAAGAGTGCTCTTTTCTCTAAAGCAGAGTGTGTTTCTTGTAAGACGAGCTAGCATTTGTTTCCCAGTCCTAAATGGAGTGGAATCACATGCAGTTTCTGGTCCTATGAGCAAGAGTTGTTTTCTGGTAAGGAAAGTCACTATTGCGCTCCCATTGCCATACACACTGCAAATAGCACATGCGTGTGTTCCCAGCAAGTACAGTGTATCAGACTGAAGAGGAGCTACTGTTCTTGTCAGTTTCCTAAGCAGAGTTGAACTCGATATGGCCCGTGTGTGTAGGAAGCACAGTTCTTATGTTCTGAGCAAGCTCACTGTTTCGGCCCTATAGGAAACACAGTAGAGTAGAAGAGTGCACTTTTCTTAAAAGGAGAGTGTGTTTCTTGTAAGGCAAGCTCGCGTTTGTTTCCCAGTCCTAAATGGAGTTGAGTCACATGCAGTTTTTTGTCCTACGAGCAAGAGTTGTTTTCTGGTAAGGAAAGTCACTATTGTGCTCCCCTTGCCATACATAGTGCAAATAGCTCTCGCGTCTATTCCCAGCAATTACAGTGTATTGGACTGAAGAGGATCTATGTTCTTGTCAGGTTCCTAAGCAGAGTTGAACTAGATATGGTCCGTGTGTGTAGGAAGCACAGTTGTTTTGTTCTGAGCAAGCTCACTGTTTAGACCCCATAGGAAACACAGTAGAGTAGAAGAGTGCTCTTTTCTCAAAAGCAAAGTGTGTTTCTTGTAAGGCGAGCTAGCGTTTGTTTCCCAGTCCGAAATGGAGTTGAATCCCATGCAGTTTCTCGTCCTAAGAGCAAGAGTTGTTTTCTGGTAAGAAGAGTCACTATTGCGCTGCCATTGCCATACACAGGACAAATAGCACTGTTGTCTGTTCCCAGCAGTACAGTGTATTGGACTGAAGAGGATCTACTGTTCTTGTCAGGTTCCTAAGCAGAATTGACCTAGGTATGGTGGTGTGTGTAGGAAGCACGGTTTTTTTGTTCTGAGCAAGCTCACTGTTCGGACCTCATCGGAAACACAGTAGAGTAGAAGAGTGCTCTTTTCTCAAAAGCAGAGTGTGTTTCTTGTAAGGCGAGCTAGCATTTGTTTCCCAGTCCTAAATGGAGTTGAGTCACATGCAGTTTTTTGTCTTACGAGCAAGAGTTGTTTTCTGGTAAGACGAGTCACTATTGTGCTCCAATAGCCATACACAGTGCAAATAGCAGTCCCGTCTGTTCCCAGGAAGTACAGTGTATGGGACTGAAGAGGAGCTACTGTTCTTGTCAGTTTCCTAAGCAGAGTTGAACTAGATATGGCCCGAGTGTAGGAAGCACAGTTCTTTTGTTCTGAGCAAGCTCACTGTTCTGGCCCTATAGGAAACACAGTAGAGTAGAAGAGTGCTCTTTTCTCTAAAGCAGAGTGTGTTTCTTGTAAGGCGAGCTAGCGTTTGTTTCCCAGTCCTAAATGGAGTTGAATCACATGCAGTTTCTGGTCCTACGAGCAAGAGTTGTTTTATGGTAAGAAGAGTCACTATTGCCCTGCCATTGCCATACACAGGACAAATAGCATGTTGTCTCTTCCCCGCATGTACAGTGTATTGGACTGAAGAGGATCTACTGTTCTTGTCAGGTTCCTAAGCAGAATTGAACTAGATATGGCCCTTGTGTGTAGGAAGCACAGTTCTTTTGTTCTGAGCAAGCTCACTGTTCGGACCCCATAGGAAACACAGTAGAGTAGAAGAGTGCTCTTTTCTCAAAAGCAGAGTGTGTTTCATGTAAGGCGAGCTAGCATTTGTTTCCCAGACCTAAATGGAGTTGAATCACATGGAGTTTCTGGTCCTACGAGCTAGAGTTGTTTTATGGTAAGGAAAGTCACTGTTGTGCTCCCATTGCCCTCCACAAGGCAAATTGCACTTGCGTCTTTTCCCAGCAAATACAGTGTATTGGACTGAATAGGAGCTACTGTTCTTGTCAGTTTACTAAGCAGAGTTGAACTAGATATGGTCCGTGTGTGTAGGAAGCACAGTTCTTTTGTTCTGAGCAAGCTCACTGTTTGGACCCCATAGGAAACACAGTAGAGTAGAAGAGTGCTCTTTTCTCTAAAGCAGAGTGTGTTTATTGTAAGGCGAGCTACCGTTTGTTTCCCAGTCCTAAATGGAGTGGAATCACATGCAGTTTCTGGTCCTACGAGCAAGAGTTGTTTTCTGGTAAAGAAAGTCACTATTGCGCTCCCATTGCCATACACAGTGCAAATAGCCCTCCCGTCTTTACCCAGCAAGTACAGTGTATTGGACTGAAGAGGAGCTACTGTTCTTCTCAGTTTCCTAAGAAGCGTTGAACTAGGTATGGCCCGTGTGTGTATTAGGCACAGTTCTTTTTTTCTGAGCAAGCTCACTGTTCTGGCACTATAGGAAGAACAGTAGAGTAGAAGAGTGCTCTTTTCTCAAAAGCAGAGTGTGTTTCTTGGAAGTCAAGCTAGCGTTTGTTTCCCAGTCCTAAATGGAGTTGAGTCACATGCAGTTTTTGGTCCTACGAGCAAGAGTTGTTTTCTGGTAAGACGAGTCACTATTGTGCTCCAATTACCATACACAGTGCAAATAGCACTCGTGTCTGTTCCCCGCAAGTAAAGTGTATGGGACTGAAGAGGAGCTACTGTTCTTGTCAGTTTCCTAAGCAGAGTTGAACTAGATATTGCCCATGTGTAGGAAGCACAGTTCTTTTGTTCTGAGCAAGCTCACTGTTCTGGCCCTATAGGAAACACAGTAGAGTAGAATCGTGCTCTTTTCTCTAATGCAGAGTGTGTTTCTTGTAAGCAAGCTAGTGTTTGTTTCCCAGTCCTAAATGGAGTTGAATCACATGCAGTTTCTGGTCCTACAAGCAAGAGTTGTTTTATGGTAAGAAGAGTCACTATTGTGCTGCCATTGCCAAACACAGGACAAATAGCACTGGCGTCTGTTCCCAGCAAGTACAGTGTATTGGACTGAAGAGGATCTACTGTTCTTGTCAGGTCCCTAGCAGACTTGAACTAGATATGGCCGTGTGTGTAGGAAGCACAGTTCGTTTGTTCTCAACAAGCTCACTGTTCGGACCCCATAGGAAACACAGTAGAGTAGATGAGTGCTCTTTTCTCAAAAGCAGAGTGTGTTTCTTGTAAGGCGAGTTAGTGTTTGTTTCCCAGTCCTAAGTGGAGTTGGATCACATGCAGTTTTTGGTCCTACGAGCAAGAGTTGTTTTCCGGTAAGAAGAGTCACTATTGTGCTCCCATTGTCATACACAGGGCAAATAGCACAGGCGTCTGTTCCCAGCATGTACAGTGTATTGGACTGAAGAGGATCTACTGTTCTTGTCAGGTTCCTAAGCAGAGTTGAACTAGATATGGCCGTGTGTGTAGGAAGCACGGTTCTTTTGTTCTGAGCAAGCTCACTGTTCTGGCCCTATAGGAAACACAGTAGAGTAGAAGAGTGCTCTTTTCTCAAAAGCAGATTGTGTTTCTTTTAAGACGAGCTAGCGTTTGTTTCCCAGTCCCATATGGAGTTGAATCACATGCAGGTTCTGGTCCTACGAGCAAGAGTTGTTTTTTGGTAAGGAAAGTCACTATTGCGCTCCCATTGCCATACACAGTGCAAATAGCACTCGCTTCTGCTCCCAGCAAGTACAGTGTATCGGACTGAAGAGGAGCTACTGTTTTTGTCAGTTTCCTAAGCAGAGTTGATCGAGTTATGTCCCACGTGTGTAGGAAGCACATTTCTTTTGTTCTGAGCAAGCTCACTGTTTGGACCCCATAGGAAACACAGTAGAGTAGAAGAGTGCTCTTTTCTCTAAAGCAGAGTGTGTTTCTTGTAAGGCGAGCTAGCGTTTGTTTCCCAGTCCTAAATGGAGTTGAATCACATGCAGTTTCTGGTCCTACGAGCAAGAGTTGTTTTCTGGTAAAGAAAGTCACTATTGCGCTCCCATTGCCATACACAGTGCAAATAGCCCTCCCGTCTTTACCCAGCAAGTACAGTGTATTGGACTGAAGAGGAGCTACTGTTCTTCTCAGTTTCCTAAGCAGAGTTGAACTAGGTATGGCCCGTGTGTGTATTAGGCACAGTTCTTTTTTTCTGAGCAAGCTCACTGTTCTGGCACTATAGGAAGAACAGTAGAGTAGAAGAGTGCTCTTTTCTCAAAAGCAGAGTGTGTTTCTTGGAAGTCGAGCTAGTGTTTGTTTCCCAGTCCTAAATGGAGTTGAGTCACATGCAGTTTTTGGTCCTACGAGCAAGAGTTGTTTTCTGGTAAGACGAGTCACTATTGTGCTCCAATTACCATACACAGTGCAAATAGCATTCGTGTCTGTTCCCCGCAAGTAAAGTGTATTGGACTGATGAGGAGCTACTGTTCTTGTCAGTTTCCTAAGGAGAGTTGAACTAGATATGGCACGTGTGTAGGAAGCATAGTTCTTTTGTTTTGAGCAAGCTCACTGTTCGGAACCCCTTAGGAAACACAGTAGAGTAGAAGAGTGCTCTTTTCTCAAAAGCAGAGTGTGTTTCATGTAAGGCGAGCTAGCATTTGTTTCCCAGTCCTAAATGGAGTTGAATCACATGCAGTTTCTGGTTCTACGAGCAAGAGTTGTTTTCTGGTAAGGAAAGTCACTATTGTGCTCCCATTGCCATGCACAGTGCAAATAGCACTCGCGTCTGTTCCCAGAAAGTACAGTGTATCGGACTGAAGAGGAGCTACTGTTCTTGTCAGTTTCCTAAGCAGAGTTGAACTAGATAGGGTCGGTGTGTGTAGGAAGCACAGTTCTTTTGTTCTGAGCAAGCTCACTGTTTGGACCCCATAGGAAACTCAATAGAGTAGAAGAGTGCTCTTTTCTCAAAAGCAGAGTGTGTTTCTTGTAAGGCGAGCTAGCGTTTTTTTCCCAGTCCTAAATGGAGTTGAATCACATGCAGTTTCTGGTACTACGAGCAAGAGTTGTTTTCTGGTAAGAAGAGTCAATATTGCGCTGCCATTGCCCTACACAGGACAAATAGCACTGGCGTCTGTTCCCAGCAAGTACAGTGTATTGGACTGAAGAGGAGCTACTGTTCTTGTCAGTTTCCTAAGCAGAGCTGAACTAGATATGGTCCGTGTGTGTAGGAAGCACAGTTCTTTTGTTCTGAACAAGTTCACTGTTCGGACCTCTTAGGAAACACAATAGAGTAGAAGAGTGCTTTTTTCTCTAAATCAGAGTGTGTTTCTTGTAAGGCGAGTTAGTGTTTGTTTCCCAGTCCTAAGTGGAGTTGAATCACATGCAGTTTCTTGTCCTACGAGCAAGAGTCGTTTTCTGGTAAGAAGAGTCACTATTGTGCTCCCATTGTCATACACAGGGCAAATAGCACACGCGTCGGTTCCCAGCATGTACAGTGTATTGGACTGAAGAGGATCTACTGTTCTTGTCAGGTTCCTAAGCACAGTTGAACTAGATTTGGCCGTGTGTGTAGGAAGCACAGTTCTTTTGTTCTGAGCAAGCTCACTGTTCTGGCCCTATAGGAAACACAGTAGAGTAGAAGAGTGCTCTTTTCTCAAAAGCAGGGTGTGTTTCATGTAAGGCGAGCTAGCATTTGTTTCCCAGTCCTAAATGGAGTTGAATCACATGCAGTTTCTGGTCCTACGAGCAAGAGTTGTTTTCTGGTAAGGAAAGTCACTATTGCGCTCCCATTTCCATACACAGTGCAAATAGCTCTCCAGTCTGTTCCCAGCAAGTACAGTGTATCGGACTGAAGAGGATCTACTGTTCTTGTCAGGTTCCTAAGCAGACTTGAACTAGATGTGGCCGTGTTTGTAGGAAGCACAGTTTTTTTATTCTGAGCAAGCTCACTGTTCGTAACACATAGGAAACAGTAGAGTAGAAGAGTGCTCTTTTCTCAAAAGCAGAGTGTGTTTCTTGGAAGGCGAGCTAGTGTTTGTTTCCCAGTCCTAAATGGAGTTGAGTCACATGCAGTTTTTTGTCTTACGAGCAAGAGTTGTTTTCTGGTAAGACGAGTCACTATTGTGCTCCAATTGCCATACACAGTGCAAATAGCACTAGCGTCTGTTCCCAGCAAGTACAGTGTATTGGACTGAAGAGGAGCTACTGTTCTTGTCAGTTTCCTAAGCAGATTTGAACTAGATATGGCCCGTGTGTGTAGGAAGCACAGTTCTTTTGTTCTGAGCAAGCTCACTGTTTGGACCCCATAGGAAACACAGTAGAGTAGAAGAGTGCTCTTTTCTCTAAAGCAGAGTGTGTTTCTTGTAAGACGAGCTAGCATTTGTTTCCCAGTCCTAAATGGAGTGGAATCACATGCAGTTTCTGGTCCTATGAGCAAGAGTTGTTTTCTGGTAAGGAAAGTCACTATTGCGCTCCCATTGCCATACACACTGCAAATAGCACATGCGTGTGTTCCCAGCAAGTACAGTGTATCAGACTGAAGAGGAGCTACTGTTCTTGTCAGTTTCCTAAGCAGAGTTGAACTCGATATGGCCCGTGTGTGTAGGAAGCACAGTTCTTATGTTCTGAGCAAGCTCACTGTTTCGGCCCTATAGGAAACACAGTAGAGTAGAAGAGTGCACTTTTCTTAAAAGGAGAGTGTGTTTCTTGTAAGGCAAGCTCGCGTTTGTTTCCCAGTCCTAAATGGAGTTGAGTCACATGCAGTTTTTTGTCCTACGAGCAAGAGTTGTTTTCTGGTAAGGAAAGTCACTATTGTGCTCCCCTTGCCATACATAGTGCAAATAGCTCTCGCGTCTATTCCCAGCAATTACAGTGTATTGGACTGAAGAGGATCTATGTTCTTGTCAGGTTCCTAAGCAGAGTTGAACTAGATATGGTCCGTGTGTGTAGGAAGCACAGTTGTTTTGTTCTGAGCAAGCTCACTGTTTAGACCCCATAGGAAACACAGTAGAGTAGAAGAGTGCTCTTTTCTCAAAAGCAAAGTGTGTTTCTTGTAAGGCGAGCTAGCGTTTGTTTCCCAGTCCGAAATGGAGTTGAATCCCATGCAGTTTCTCGTCCTAAGAGCAAGAGTTGTTTTCTGGTAAGAAGAGTCACTATTGCGCTGCCATTGCCATACACAGGACAAATAGCACTGTTGTCTGTTCCCAGCAGTACAGTGTATTGGACTGAAGAGGATCTACTGTTCTGTCAGGTTCCTAAGCAGAATTGACCTAGGTATGGTGGTGTGTGTAGGAAGCACGGTTTTTTTGTTCTGAGCAAGCTCACTGTTCGGACCTCATCGGAAACACAGTAGAGTAGAAGAGTGCTCTTTTCTCAAAAGCAGAGTGTGTTTTCTTGTAAGGCGAGCTAGCATTTGTTTCCCAGTCCTAAATGGAGTTGAGTCACATGCAGTTTTTTGTCTTACGAGCAAGAGTTGTTTTCTGGTAAGACGAGTCACTATTGTGCTCCAATAGCCATACACAGTGCAAATAGCAGTCCCGTCTGTTCCCAGGAAGTACAGTGTATGGGACTGAAGAGGAGCTACTGTTCTTGTCAGTTTCCTAAGCAGAGTTGAACTAGATATGGCCCGAGTGTAGGAAGCACAGTTCTTTTGTCTGAGCAAGCTCACTGTTCTGGCCCTATAGGAAACACAGTAGAGTAGAAGAGTGCTCTTTTCTCTAAAGCAGAGTGTGTTTCTTGTAAGGCGAGCTAGCGTTTGTTTCCCAGTCCTAAATGGAGTTGAATCACATGCAGTTTCTGGTCCTACGAGCAAGAGTTGTTTTATGGTAAGAAGAGTCACTATTGCCCTGCATTGCCATACACAGGACAAATAGCATGTTGTCTCTTCCCGCATGTACAGTGTATTGGACTGAAGAGGATCTACTGTTCTTGTCAGGTTCCTAAGCAGAATTGAACTAGATATGGCCCTTGTGTGTAGGAAGCACAGTTCTTTTGTTCTGAGCAAGCTCACTGTTCGGACCCCATAGGAAACACAGTAGAGTAGAAGAGTGCTCTTTTCTCAAAAGCAGAGTGTGTTTCATGTAAGCGAGCTAGCATTTGTTCCCAGACCTAAATGGAGTTGAATCACATGGAGTTTCTGGTCCTACGAGCTAGAGTTGTTTTATGGTAAGGAAAGTCACTGTTGTGCTCCCATTGCCCTCCACAAGGCAAATTGCACTTGCGTCTTTTCCCAGCAAATACAGTGTATTGGACTGAATAGGAGCTACTGTTCTTGTCAGTTTACTAAGCAGAGTTGAACTAGATATGGTCCGTGTGTGTAGGAAGCACAGTTCTTTTGTTCTGAGCAAGCTCACTGTTGGACCCCATAGGAAACACAGTAGAGTAGAAGAGTGCTCTTTTCTCTAAAGCAGAGTGTGTTTATTGTAAGGCGAGCTACCGTTTGTTTCCCAGTCCTAAATGGAGTGGAATCACATGCAGTTTCTGGTCCTACGAGCAAGAGTTGTTTTCTGGTAAAGAAAGTCACTATTGCGCTCCCATTGCCATACACAGTGCAAATAGCCCTCCCGTCTTTACCCAGCAAGTACAGTGTATTGGACTGAAGAGGAGCTACTGTTCTTCTCAGTTTCCTAAGAAGCGTTGAACTAGGTATGGCCCGTGTGTGTATTAGGCACAGTTCTTTTTTTCTGAGCAAGCTCACTGTTCTGGCACTATAGGAAGAACAGTAGAGTAGAAGAGTGCTCTTTTCTCAAAAGCAGAGTGTGTTTCTTGGAAGTCAAGCTAGCGTTTGTTTCCCAGTCCTAAATGGAGTTGAGTCACATGCAGTTTTTGGTCCTACGAGCAAGAGTTGTTTTCTGGTAAGACGGAGTCACTATTGTGCTCCAATTACCATACACAGTGCAAATAGCACTCGTGTCTGTTCCCCGCAAGTAAAGTGTATGGACTGAAGAGGAGCTACTGTTCTTGTCAGTTTCCTAAGCAGAGTTGAACTAGATATTGCCCATGTGTAGGAAGCACAGTTCTTTTGTTCTGAGCAAGCTCACTGTTCTGGCCCTATAGGAAACACAGTAGAGTAGAATCGTGCTCTTTTCTCTAATGCAGAGTGTGTTTCTTGTAAGCAAGCTAGTGTTTGTTTCCCAGTCCTAAATGGAGTTGAATCACATGCAGTTTCTGGTCCTACAAGCAAGAGTTGTTTTATGGTAAGAAGAGTCACTATTGTGCTGCCATTGCCAAACACAGGACAAATAGCACTGGCGTCTGTTCCCAGCAAGTACAGTGTATTGGACTGAAGAGGATCTACTGTTCTTGTCAGTCCCTAGCAGACTTGAACTAGATATGGCCGTGTGTGTAGAAGCACAGTTCGTTTGTCTCAACAAGCTCACTGTTCGGACCCATAGGAAACACAGTAGAGTAGATGAGTGCTCCTTTTCTCAAAAGCAGAGTGTGTTTCTTGTAAGGCGAGTTAGTGTTTGTTTCCCAGTCCTAAGTGGAGTTGGATCACATGCAGTTTTTGGTCCTACGAGCAAGAGTTGTTTTCCGGTAAGAAGAGTCACTATTGTGCTCCCATTGTCATACACAGGGCAAATAGCACAGGCGTCTGTTCCCAGCATGTACAGTGTATTGGACTGAAGAGGATCTACTGTTCTTGTCAGGTTCCTAAGCAGAGTTGAACTAGATATGGCCGTGTGTGTAGGAAGCACGGTTCTTTTGTTCTGAGCAAGCTCACTGTTCTGGCCCTATAGGAAACACAGTAGAGTAGAAGAGTGCTCTTTTCTCAAAGCAGATTGTGTTTCTTGTAAGACGAGCTAGCGTTTGTTTCCCAGTCCCATATGGAGTTGAATCACATGCAGTTCTGGTCCTACGAGCAAGAGTTGTTTTTTGGTAAGGAAAGTCACTATTGCGCTCCCATTGCCATACACAGTGCAAATAGCACTCGCTTCTGCTCCAGCAAGTACAGTGTATCGGACTGAAGAGGAGCTACTGTTTTTGTCAGTTTCCTAAGCAGAGTTGATCGAGTTATGTCCACGTGTGTAGAAGCACATTTCTTTTGTTCTGAGCAAGCTCACTGTTTGGACCCCATAGAAACACAGTAGAGTAGAAGAGTGCTCTTTTCTCTAAAGCAGAGTGTGTTTCTTGTAGGCGAGCTAGCGTTTGTTTCCCAGTCCTAATGAGTTTGAATCACATGCAGTTTCTGGTCCTACGAGCAAGAGTTGTTTTCTGGTAAAGAAAGTCACTATTGCGCTCCCATTGCCATACACAGTGCAAATAGCCCTCCGTCTTTACCAGCAAGTACAGTGTATTGACTGAAGAGGAGCTACTGTTCTTCTCAGTTCCTAAGCAGAGTTGAACTAGGTATGGCCCGTGTGTGTATTAGGCACAGTTCTTTTTTTCTGAGCAAGCTCAATCTGTTCTGGCACTATAGAAGAACAGTAGAGGTAGAAGAGTGCTCTTTTCTCAAAAGCAGAGTGTGTTTCTTGGAAGTCGAGCTAGTGTTTGTTTCCCAGTCCTAATGAGTTGAGTCACATGCAGTTTTTGGTCCTACGAGCAAGAGTTGTTTTCTGTAAGACGATCACTATTGTGCTCCAATTACCATACACAGTGCAAATAGCATTCGTGTCTGTTCCCGCAAGTAAAGTGTATTG